>NW_028157408.1:270000-370000 GCF_964263955.1 Coregonus lavaretus
AACTACAGGCAGTACACCCTCAAAACAACACCAGTCTCTAATGTCTAACCTCACACTCTAACTAGTCAGTACACCCTCAAAACAACACCAGTCTCTAATGTCTAACCTCACACTCTAACTAGTCGGTACACCCTCAAAACAACACCAGTCTCTAATGTCTAACCTCACACTCTAACTAGTCAGTACACCCTCAAAACAACACCAGTCTCTAATGTCTAACCTCACACTCTAAATAGTCAGTACACCCTCAAAACAACACCAGTCTCTAATGTCTAACCTCACACTCTAACTACAGTCAGTACACCCTCAAAACAACACCAGTCTCTAATGTCTAACCTCACACTCTAACTAGTCAGTACACCCTCAAAACAACACCAGTCTCTAATGTCTAACCTCACACTCTAACTAGTCAGTACACCCTCAAAACAACACCAGTCTCTAATGTCTAACCTCACACTCTAACTAGTCAGTACACCCTCAAAACAACACCAGTCTCTAATGTCTAACCTCACACTCTAACTAGTCAGTACACCCTCAAAACAACACCAGTCTCTAATGTCTAACCTCACACTCTAACTAGTCAGTACACCCTCAAAACAACACCAGTCTCTAATGTCTAACCTCACACTCTAACTAGTCAGTACACCCTCAAAACAACACCAGTCTCTAATGTCTAACCTCACACTCTAACTAGTCAGTACACCCTCAAAACAACACCAGTCTCTAATGTCTAACCTCACACTCTAACTACAGTCAGTACACCCTCAAAACAACACCAGTCTCTAATGTCTAACCTCACACTCTAACTAGTCAGTACACCCTCAAAACAACACCAGTCTCTAATGTCTAACCTCACACTCTAACTACAGTCAGTACACCCTCAAAACAACACCAGTCTCTAATGTCTAACCTCACACTCTAACTACAGTCAGTACACCCTCAAAACAACACCAGTCTCTAATGTCTAACCTCACACTCTAACTACAGTCAGTACACCCTCAAAACAACACCAGTCTCTAATGTCTAACCTCACACTCTAACTACAGTCAGTACACCCTCAAAACAACACCAGTCTCTAATGTCTAACCTCACACTCTAACTAGTCAGTACACCCTCAAAACAACACCAGTCTCTAATGTCTAACCTCACACTCTAACTAGTCAGTACACCCTCAAAACAACACCAGTCTCTAATGTCTAACCTCACACTCTAACTAGTCAGTACACCCTCAAAACAACACCAGTCTCTAATGTCTAACCTCACACTCTAACTACAGTCAGTACGCCCTCAAAACAACACCATTCTCTAATGTCTAACCTCACACTCTAACTAGTCAGTACACCCTCAAAACAACACCAGTCTCTAATGTCTAACCTCACACTCTAACTAGTCAGTACACCCTCAAAACAACACCATTCTCTAATGTCTAACCTCACACTCTAACTACAGTCAGTACACCCTCAAAACAACACCAGTCTCTAATGTCTAACCTCACACTCTAACTAGTCAGTACACCCTCAAAACAACACCAGTCTCTAATGTCTAACCTCACACTCTAACTACAGTCAGTACACCCTCAAAACAACACCAGTCTCTAATGTCTAACCTCACACTCTAACTAGTCAGTACACCCTCAAAACAACACCAGTCTCTAATGTCTAACCTCACACTCTAACTACAGTCAGTACACCCTCAAAACAACCCCAGTCTCTAATGTCTAATCTCACACTCTAACTAGTCAGTACACCCTCAAAACAACACCAGTCTCTAATGTCTAACCTCACACTCTAACTACAGTCAGTACACCCTCAAAACAACACCAGTCTCTAATGTCTAATCTCACACTCTAACTAGTCAGTACACCCTCAAAACAACACCAGTCTCTAATGTCTAACCTCACACTCTAACTAGTCAGTACACCCTCAAAACAACACCAGTCTCTAATGTCTAACCTCACACTCTAACTACAGTCAGTACACCCTCAAAACAACACCAGTCTCTAATGTCTAACCTCACACTCTAACTAGTCAGTACACCCTCAAAACAACACCAGTCTCTAATGTCTAACCTCACACTCTAACTACAGTCAGTACACCCTCAAAACAACCCCAGTCTCTAATGTCTAACCTCACACTCTAACTAGTCAGTACACCCTCAAAACAACACCAGTCTCTAATGTCTAACCTCACACTCTAACTACAGTCAGTACACCCTCAAAACAACCCCAGTCTCTAATGTCTAACCTCACACTCTAACTACAGTCAGTACACCCTCAAAACAACACCAGTCTCTAATGTCTAACCTCACACTCTAACTAGTCAGTACACCCTCAAAACAACACCAGTCTCTAATGTCTAATCTCACACTCTAACTAGTCAGTACACCCTCAAAACAACACCAGTCTCTAATGTCTAACCTCACACTCTAACTACAGTCAGTACACCCTCAAAACAACACCAGTCTCTAATGTCTAACCTCACACTCTAACTACAGTCAGTAAACCCTCAAAACAACACCAGTCTCTAATGTCTAATCTCACACTCTAACTAGTCAGTACACCCTCAAAACAACACCAGTCTCTAATGTCTAACCTCACACTCTAACTACAGTCAGTACACCCTCAAAACAACACCAGTCTCTAATGTCTAACCTCACACTCTAACTAGTCAGTACACCCTCAAAACAACACCAGTCTCTAATGTCTAACCTCACACTCTAACTAGTCAGTACACCCTCAAAACAACACCAGTCTCTAATGTCTAACCTCACACTCTAACTAGTCAGTAAACCCTCAAAACAACACCAGTCTCTAATGTCTAACCTCACACTCTAACTAGTCAGTAAACCCTCAAAACAACACCAGTCTCTAATGTCTAACCTCACACTCTAACTACAGTCAGTACACCCTCAAAACAACCCCAGTCTCTAATGTCTAACCTCACACTCTAACTAGTCAGTACACCCTCAAAACAAGACCAGTCTCTAATGTCTAATCTCACACTCTAACTACAGTCAGTACACCCTCAAAACAACACCAGTCTCTAATGTCTAACCTCACACTCTAACTAGTCAGTACACCCTCAAAACAACACCAGTCTCTAATGTCTAACCTCACATTCTAACTACAGTCAGTACACCCTCAAAACAACACCAGTCTCTAATGTCTAACCTCACACTCTAACTAGTCAGTACACCCTCAAAACAACACCAGTCTCTAATGTCTAACCTCACACTCTAACTAGTCAGTACACCCTCAAAACAACACCAGTCTCTAATGTCTAGCCTCACACTCTAACTACAGTCAGTACACCCTCAAAACAACCCCAGTCTCTAATGTCTAACCTCACACTCTAACTAGTCAGTACACCCTCAAAACAACACCAGTCTCTAATGTCTAACCTCACACTCTAACTACAGTCAGTACACCCTCAAAACAACACCAGTCTCTAATGTCTAATCTCACACTCTAACTAGTCAGTACACCCTCAAAACAACACCAGTCTCTAATGTCTAACCTCACACTCTAACTACAGTCAGTACACCCTCAAAACAACACCAGTCTCTAATGTCTAACCTCACACTCTAACTAGTCAGTACACCCTCAAAACAACACCAGTCTCTAATGTCTAATCTCACACTCTAACTACAGTCAGTACACCCTCAAAACAACACCAGTCTCTAATGTCTAACCTCACACTCTAACTAGTCAGTACACCCTCAAAACAACACCAGTCTCTAATGTCTAATCTCACACTCTAACTAGTCAGTACACCCTCAAAACAACACCAGTCTCTAATGTCTAACCTCACACTCTAACTACAGTCAGTACACCCTCAAAACAACACCAGTCTCTAATGTCTAATCTCACACTCTAACTAGTCAGTACACCCTCAAAACAACACCAGTCTCTAATGTCTAACCTCACACTCTAACTACAGTCAGTACACCCTCAAAACAACACCAGTCTCTAATGTCTAACCTCACACTCTAACTAGTCAGTACACCCTCAAAACAACACCAGTCTCTAATGTCTAACCTCACACTCTAACTAGTCAGTACACCCTCAAAACAACACCAGTCTCTAATGTCTAACCTCACACTCTAACTACAGTCAGTACACCCTCAAAACAACACCAGTCTCTAATGTCTAACCTCACACTCTAACTAGTCAGTACACCCTCAAAACAACACCAGTCTCTAATGTCTAACCTCACACTCTAACTACAGTCAGTACACCCTCAAAACAACCCCAGTCTCTAATGTCTAACCTCACACTCTAACTAGTCAGTACACCCTCAAAACAACACCAGTCTCTAATGTCTAACCTCACACTCTAACTACAGTCAGTACACCCTCAAAACAACCCCAGTCTCTAATGTCTAACCTCACACTCTAACTACAGTCAGTACACCCTCAAAACAACACCAGTCTCTAATGTCTAACCTCACACTCTAACTAGTCAGTACACCCTCAAAACAACACCAGTCTCTAATGTCTAATCTCACACTCTAACTACAGTCAGTACACCCTCAAAACAACACCAGTCTCTAATGTCTAACCTCACACTCTAACTACAGTCAGTACACCCTCAAAACAACACCAGTCTCTAATGTCTAACCTCACACTCTAACTACAGTCAGTAAACCCTCAAAACAACACCAGTCTCTAATGTCTAATCTCACACTCTAACTAGTCAGTACACCCTCAAAACAACACCAGTCTCTAATGTCTAACCTCACACTCTAACTACAGTCAGTACACCCTCAAAACAACACCAGTCTCTAATGTCTAACCTCACACTCTAACTAGTCAGTACACCCTCAAAACAACACCAGTCTCTAATGTCTAACCTCACACTCTAACTAGTCAGTACACCCTCAAAACAACACCAGTCTCTAATGTCTAACCTCACACTCTAACTAGTCAGTAAACCCTCAAAACAACACCAGTCTCTAATGTCTAACCTCACACTCTAACTACAGTCAGTACACCCTCAAAACAACCCCAGTCTCTAATGTCTAACCTCACACTCTAACTAGTCAGTACACCCTCAAAACAACACCAGTCTCTAATGTCTAACCTCACACTCTAACTACAGTCAGTACACCCTCAAAACAACACCAGTCTCTAATGTCTAATCTCACACTCTAACTAGTCAGTACACCCTCAAAACAACACCAGTCTCTAATGTCTAACCTCACACTCTAACTACAGTCAGTACACCCTCAAAACAACACCAGTCTCTAATGTCTAAACTCACACTCTAACTAGTCAGTACACCCTCAAAACAACACCAGTCTCTAATGTCTAACCTCACACTCTAACTACAGTCAGTACACCCTCAAAACAACACCAGTCTCTAATGTCTAATCTCACACTCTAACTAGTCAGTACACCCTCAAAACAACACCAGTCTCTAATGTCTAACCTCACACTCTAACTACAGTCAGTACACCCTCAAAACAACACCAGTCTCTAATGTCTAACCTCACACTCTAACTAGTCAGTACACCCTCAAAACAACACCAGTCTCTAATGTCTAACCTCACACTCTAACTACAGTCAGTACACCCTCAAAACAACACCAGTCTCTAATGTCTAACCTCACACTCTAACTAGTCAGTACACCCTCAAAACAACACCAGTCTCTAATGTCTAATCTCACACTCTAACTAGTCAGTACACCCTCAAAACAACACCAGTCTCTAATGTCTAACCTCACACTCTAACTAGTCAGTACACCCTCAAAACAACACCAGTCTCTAATGTCTAACCTCACATTCTAACTACAGTCAGTACACCCTCAAAACAACACCAGTCTCTAATGTCTAACCTCACACTCTAACTAGTCAGTACACCCTCAAAACAACACCAGTCTCTAATGTCTAACCTCACACTCTAACTAGTCAGTACACCCTCAAAACAACACCAGTCTCTAATGTCTAACCTCACACTCTAACTACAGTCAGTACACCCTCAAAACAACACCAGTCTCTAATGTCTAACCTCACACTCTAACTAGTCAGTACACCCTCAAAACAACACCAGTCTCTAATGTCTAGCCTCACACTCTAACTACAGTCAGTACACCCTCAAAACAACCCCAGTCTCTAATGTCTAACCTCACACTCTAACTAGTCAGTACACCCTCAAAACAACACCAGTCTCTAATGTCTAACCTCACACTCTAACTACAGTCAGTACACCCTCAAAACAACACCAGTCTCTAATGTCTAACCTCACACTCTAAATAGTCAGTACACCCTCAAAACAACACCAGTCTCTAATGTCTAACCTCACACTCTAACTACAGTCAGTACACCCTCAAAACAACACCAGTCTCTAATGTCTAATCTCACACTCTAACTAGTCAGTACACCCTCAAAACAACACCAGTCTCTAATGTCTAACCTCACACTCTAACTACAGTCAGTACACCCTCAAAACAACACCAGTCTCTAATGTCTAACCTCACACTCTAACTAGTCAGTACACCCTCAAAACAACACCAGTCTCTAATGTCTAACCTCACACTCTAACTAGTCAGTACACCCTCAAAACAACACCAGTCTCTAATGTCTAACCTCACACTCTAACTACAGTCAGTACACCCTCAAAACAACACCAGTCTCTAATGTCTAACCTCACACTCTAACTAGTCAGTACACCCTCAAAACAACACCAGTCTCTAATGTCTAACCTCACACTCTAACTACAGTCAGTACACCCTCAAAACAACACCAGTCTCTAATGTCTAACCTCACACTCTAACTACAGTCAGTACACCCTCAAAACAACACCAGTCTCTAATGTCTAACCTCACACTCTAACTAGTCAGTACACCCTCAAAACAACACCAGTCTCTAATGTCTAACCTCACACTCTAACTACAGTCAGTACACCCTCAAAACAACACCAGTCTCTAATGTCTAACCTCACACTCTAACTAGTCAGTACACCCTCAAAACAACACCAGTCTCTAATGTCTAACCTCACACTCTAACTACAGTCAGTAAACCCTCAAAATAACACCAGTCTCTAATGTCTAACCTCACACACTTGCATTCACACACACACACACACACACACACACACACACACACACACACACACACACACACACACACACACACGCACACACACGCACGTACACACACACACATACACACACACACACACACACACACAGAGACACACACACTCACACACACACTACAGAAAACAAAGCAGAAACTCATAAAGTAAAGCAAGCTATTCTAGGACCTCCTTAGTTCTATAAAAGTATTTACTGGTGTGAAACCCACTGTTCCTCCATCTGAGGCTCTGTCAATGACGCTATCAAAGACAGGAAATGGGTAGAGTGAGTGTGTGTTTGTGTGTGTGTTTGTGTGTGTGTGTGTGAGTATGAAAATGTATGCACTCACTAACTGTAAGTCGCTCTGGATAAGAGCGTCTGCTAAATGACTAAAATGTAAATGTAAATGTAAAATGTTTGCGTGCAGAGGCACAAACACACACACACACACACACACACACACACTACCTTCAGATGCCCAGCGCTGTTCGTTCCACTCATTCAGACCACTCAAGGTCAAGCAAGAATAAAAACAAAGAGAGCTGTACAGTGTTACATTGCTACAGTGCAGTCAGTGTTACATTGCTACAGTGCAGTCAGGGTTACAGTGTTACAGTGTTGCAGTGCAGTCAGGTCCCTTGGTCTCTCCTGCTTTCATCTCCAGGACCACCAGAACAATCAGCCTTCCTCCACTTCCTCAGACCAAAGACCACACTGTTGACTCAGCCTCTCTATGTTTATGGGCAACAGACGGAAGACGTCTGCATCCCAAATGGCCCCCTATTCCCTATCTAGTGCTCGTCTTTTGAGATCCTACGTGCCTCTGGCCTCAAAGTGCCTTACATGAAACTATGGCCGCTTCCTATTCATTTTAGTCATTTAGCAGACACTCTTATCCAGAGCGACTTACAGTTAGTGAGTGCATACATTTTTTTTCTTCCATACTGGCCCCCCGTGGGAATCGAACCCACAACCCTGGCATTGCAAGCGTCATGCTCTACCAACTGAGCTACACAGGGCTAGTATTCCCTATATTGTGCACTTATTTTGACCAAAGCCTTAGTGCATTATGTAGAGAATAGGATGCAATTTGGGACGCAGCCATTGGTCTACTGTCATGAAAGACACTTTGAGGCCAGAGGCATGGAGCCCATTGAAACTGAGGGATCACATGCCCCCTCAATTTGATTCATGTTAATGAAATATATATATATACCTTCTAACTAGAGTCAAACTTGACGTATGTCTGCGCTGAGACGTTCCGTGACATCACAGATCCTCCCTTTTGTCTCGTGTTTTCTGGCCTCCCTCCGTTTCTCCGTTTCTCTCCTCCACCAACGTCTCTCCTCCGCTCTGTCCCTCTTGCCCTCCCTCCCTCGCTCTCTCCTTCCTTTTGTCGTGTTATGGGTCGGAACAGGACCTTCGCAGGAAGAATTTGGTGGCATGAGAACAGTAGAATGAGAGAGAGGGAGCGAGAGAAAGTGTCACGGTTTCGGCCGAGGCTGCCTCTCTCCCTTGTTCGGGCAGGTTTCGGCGTTCGTCGTCTCCGGAATTCTAGCTGCCACCGATGTATGTTTCATGTTCGTTTACTTTTGTCTGTTTGTTTCCACACCTGTTTCTGTTTTGGCGTGATTAGTGTCCTATAAGTTTCTCGTTGTGTTTGTCTAGTGTTGTGTGTAATTATTTTCCGTCAGTAGTGTGTATTGCTCGGTTGAGTTTCTCTCCACTGCGCTGGAGTATTTATCGCACCTGTTTGTGCGCGGTTACATTTTGTCGCACCTGTTTGTGCGCGGTTACATTTTGTCGCACCTGTTTGTGCGCTGTGTCTTTTCGCCGTTGTGCGTAATTTTCGCCTTCGGGCCAAGTTGTCCTTTTTGCCTATGTTTGGGCAGGAATACAAGTATTTGGAATATCGTTCTGAGTCCTGCGTTTGATTCCACCATTGCACCTACAGCACACCCTGACAGAATTACACACCAACTATGGAATCAGCAGGAGCCGAAGCAGCCCAGACGAGACTGGAGGCCCAGGTTCGGGACCAACAAGACCAGATCCTGCAGATGGGGACCGCCCTGCAGGAGGTGATTTCCACCCTCCGAGGCTGGGGTACGCCTCCACCGCCTCCCTCCCTGCCAGCACCATCGGCCAGCCCGCCCATTCCGGCGCCGGAACCTCGAGGAGTCCGACTATCTCTCCCGAGGGCCTACGACGGAACCGCGGCTGGGTGTCAGGGATTTCTACTCCAGGTGGAGCTATACCTGGCCACAGTGCACCCGGCACCTTCAGGGCATGAGAGCGTGTCCGCCCTAATCTCCTGCCTGGCTGGAAAAGCGTTGGAGTGGGCCAACGCGGAGTGGAGGAAGATCGACGCCACGACGATTACTTACAACGAGTTCTCCCGCCGCTTCAGGGCGGTGTTTGACCATCCCCCGGAGGGGAAAGCGGCGGGGGAGCGTCTGGTCTTCCTCCGGCAGGGGAGGAGAAGTGCCCAGGAATTCGCGCTCGAATTCCGTACTCTAGCGGCAGATGCAGGGTGGAATGATCGGGCCCTCATCGATCTATATCGATGTAGCCTACGAGAGGACGTCCGTCGGGAGCTGGCTTGTAGGGACACCAGCCTCTCTTTCGACCAGCTGGTCGACATGTCCATCAGGCTGGATAACCTACTGGCTACCCGCGGACGTCCTGCGGAGGGTCCGTCCATTTCACCCTCCAGCGCCTCCGAGCCATGTCCTATGGAGCTCGGGGGCGCTGGCGCTAGAGAGAGGAGGAGTCGGCAGGCTAGGGGGTCCATCCACTGCACCAACTGTGGTCGGGGAGGACACACCGCGGCTAGGTGCTGGGGATGGCCTCCTAGGGGAGATGACGACAGGTTCCGCACTGGGGATTCCCTCCAGGTGAGTAGGCGCCCCACTCACCCAGAGCTCACTGTTGCCCATTTTTGTATGCCTGTAAGTTTTCCACAGGTAGCACCTCATTCCCAGCATAAGGCGCTGGTAGATTCAGGCGCGGCTGGGAATTTTATTGATAAAAAGTTTTGTTTAGCGTTAGGGATTCCCCTCATTCCTGTTGATGTTCCTTTCCCCGTTCACGCCCTAGATAGTCGTCCGTTGGGTACGGGCTTAATCAGGGAGGTCACGGCGCCACTTAGGATGTGTGCGCAGGGGGATCATCAGGAGATGATTCAGCTGTTCCTGATTGACTCTCCTGCGTATCCGGTGGTGCTGGGCATGCCCTGGTTGAGTACCCATAACCCAGCTATTTCGTGGCAGGAGAGGGCTCTGATGGAGTGGTCTGCTCAGTGTGTGGGTAGATGTTTGGGCGTTTCCGTAGGGGCTACCTCGGTGGAGAGTCCAAACCAGGTGCCCGCATTGCATGTTCCACCTGAGTATGGGGATTTGGCTATTGCGTTTAGTAAGGCGAGGGCGACGCGGTTGCCACCCCATAGGCAGGGAGATTGTGCGATAGACCTCCAGGCAGGAGCTGCGCTCCCACGGAGCCATGTGTATCCTCTGTCTCAGGAGGAGAAGAAAGCTATGGAGATTTACATAGACGAATCTCTGAGACAAGGATACATACGGCCTTCCACTTCCCCTGCGTCCTCGAGTTTCTTTTTTGTGAAGAAAAAAGATGGTGGTTTGCGCCCGTGCATCGATTACCGTGGTCTCAATCAGATTACGGTGAAGTATAGTTATCCACTCCCGCTGATTGCGACCATGACTGAGTCGTTGCATGGGGCGCGTTTCTTCACGAAATTAGATCTCAGGAGCGCGTACAACTTGGTGCGCATCAGGGAGGGTGATGAATGGAAAACAGCCTTTAGTACCACCTCGGGCCATTACGAGTATCTGGTCATGCCATACGGGTTGATGAACGCTCCGTCAGTTTTCCAATCATTCGTGGATGAGATCTTCAGGGACATGCAGGGGCAGGGGGTGGTGGTGTACATTGATGACATTCTCGTGTACTCACCTACCCGTGTCGAGCATGTGGCCCTGGTGCGTAGAGTGTTGCGGAGGCTGGTGGAGCACGACCTGTATGTGAAGGCAGAGAAGTGTCTGTTTTTCCAGGAGTCGGTCTCCTTTTTGGGTTATCAGTTGTCTGCGTCAGGGGTGAAGATGGAGGTAGACCGGGTGTCGGCCGTGCGTAATTGGCAAACACCAACCACTGTGAAGGAGGTGCAGCAGTTTTTGGGGTTTGCAAATTACTACAGGAGGTTTATCCGGGGTTTTGGACAGGTGGCAGCTCCCATCACGTCTCTGTTGAAGGGGGGTCCGGTGCGTCTGCAGTGGTCGGCCGAGGCGGACAGGGCGTTTGGGAGGCTGAAGGACCTGTTTACCTCGGCCCCGGTGCTGGCGCATCCGGATCCCTCTTTGCCGTTCCAGGTAGAGGTGGACGCGTCGGAGGCCGGTTTAGGAGCCGTGCTTTCACAACGGTCTGGCGCGCCACCTAAACTCCGCCCCTGTGCTTTTTATTCCAAGAAGCTCAGTCCGGCGGAGCGGAACTATGACGTAGGGGACAGGGAGCTGTTAGCCGTGGTACAGGCTCTAAAGGTGTGGAGGCACTGGCTTGAGGGGGCTCAACACCCTTTCCTCATTTTGACGGACCACCGTAACCTGGAGTACATCCGGGCGGCGAGGAGGCTGAACCCTCGCCAGGCAAGATGGAGTATGTTCTTGACCAGGTTTACTTTTAAGATCACGTACATCCCTGGGTCACAGAATGGCAAGGCAGATGCGCTGTCTCGGCGGTATGACACGGAGGAGAGGTCCGTGGAGCCCACTCCCATACTGCCTGAGTCGTGTCTGGTGGCACCGGTAGTGTGGGAGGTCGATGCTGAACTCGAGCGGGCGTTACGCACCGACCCTAGTCCACCACAGTGCCCGGAGGGTCGGAAGTACGTTCCGCTCGAGGTTCGGGATCGATTGATCTATTGGGCTCACACGTCACCCTCCTCTGGACATCCGGGTATCGGCCGGACAGTGCACTGTCTTAGTGCCAAGTACTGGTGGCCCACGTTGGCAAGGGATGTGAGGGTTTATGTTTCCTCCTGCTCGGTGTGCGCCCAGTGTAAGGCGCCTAGACATCTACCTAGGGGTAAGTTGCTACCCCTGCCCGTTCCACAACGACCATGGTCCCATCTCTCTGTGGACTTTATAACAGACCTTCCCCTCTCCCAAGGGAATACTACCATCCTGGTCATTGTGGACCGGTTCTCTAAGGCCTGTCGTTTGCTCCCCATGCCGGGTCTTCCTACTGCCCTACAAACTGCAGAGGCACTGTTTACCCATGTGTTCCGGCACTACGGGGTACCCGAGGACATTGTGGCTGATCGGGGTCCCCAATTCACCTCCAGAGTCTGGAGAGCGTTTATGGAGCGGTTGGGGGTCTCGGTGAGTCTCACCTCGGGTTACCACCCGGAGAGTAACGGGCAGGTGGAACGCGTAAACCAGGATGTGGGTAGGTTTCTCAGAACATACTGCCAGGACCGGCCGGAGGAGTGGTCAAGGTACGTTCCCTGGGCCGAGATGGCCCAGAATTCCCTACGCCATTCCTCCACTAACCTAACTCCATTTCAATGTGTGTTGGGTTACCAGCCGGTTCTGGCACCCTGGCAGCAGAGCCAGATCGAGGCTCCTGCGGTGGATGAGTGGGCGCGGCGCTCAGAGGAGACGTGGAACGCTGCACACGTCCACCTGCAGCGGGCCCTCCGACGTCAGAAGGCGAGCGCTGATCTCCACCGCAGTGAAGGACCGGTGTACGCACCTGGTGATCGAGTCTGGCTCTCTACCAGAAACCTGCCCCTCCGCCTGCCCTGCCGGAAACTGGGTCGGCGGTTTGTGGGGCCGTTTAAAGTCCTGAGAAGGTTGAACGAGGTATGTTATAGATTACAGCTACCTGTGGAGTATAAGTGTATTAACCCCTCGTTCCATGTGTCCCTTCTCAGGCCGGTGGTAGCGGGCCCACTCCAAGAAAATGAGATCTTGGAGACTCCTCCGCCCCCATTGGACATCGAGGGGGTACCGGCGTACTCCGTGAGGTCCATTTTGGATTCGAGACGTCGGATGGGGGGTCTCCAGTATCTAGTGGAGTGGGAGGGGTACGGTCCGGAGGAGCGGTGCTGGGTGCCGAGGAGAGACATTTTGGACCCGTCGCTCCTGACGGAATTCCATCGGGGGCATCCGACGCGCCCTGCTCCGCGTCCTCCTGGTCGTCCCCGAGGCCGGAGTCGGCGCACGTCTGGAGCCGCGCGTCAAGGGGGGGGTACTGTCACGGTTTCGGCCGAGGCTGCCTCTCTCCCTTGTTCGGGCAGGTTTCGGCGTTCGTCGTCTCCGGAATTCTAGCTGCCACCGATGTATGTTTCATGTTCGTTTACTTTTGTCTGTTTGTTTCCACACCTGTTTCTGTTTTGGCGTGATTAGTGTCCTATAAGTTTCTCGTTGTGTTTGTCTAGTGTTGTGTGTAATTATTTTCCGTCAGTAGTGTGTATTGCTCGGTTGAGTTTCTCTCCACTGCGCTGGAGTATTTATCGCACCTGTTTGTGCGCGGTTACATTTTGTCGCACCTGTTTGTGCGCTGTGTCTTTTCGCCGTTGTGCGTAATTTTCGCCTTCGGGCCAAGTTGTCCTTTTTGCCTATGTTTGGGCAGGAATACAAGTATTTGGAATATCGTTCTGAGTCCTGCGTTTGATTCCACCATTGCACCTACAGCACACCCTGACAGAAAGAGAGAAAGAGGGGGCAGAGAGAAGTGGAAGAGTCGTTCTGAGCGGTGTCATACTTCACAAGAAAATCACACACATCAGTGGGAAAAGTCAGTGTTACAGCCAGTCAAAGTGTTAGCCACTGTATTATAAGGAAGTTGGTTCAAATAGAAAACCTCTAGAAAACCACAATGGTTCTCTGGTTCTCTGGAATACCATGGAAGTTGTATTGTCTCAACCTACCTATACAGTGTCATATTCTCCCTTTTCAGTTCCTTCTTTGTTTCCATGGTATAACTGATTCATGGTTTTGAAATCCTGGAGTCTTTTCTTACAGGAAGGGAAAGAGTCCTCCTATGGTTTGTCTCCTGCACTGTCTGAGAACAGTTGGAGGTCATGTGTGTGTGCGAAATTTGACATTAGGAGAAACGTGGATAAACGTCAGAATCTGAGGTCGAATTGGAAAAACGTGAGATCTTGTTGCAGCGTGTGTGTGTGTGTGTGTGGTTCCAGCCGTGGTGCCTATGGACAAATCAGGCTGAGGGGGAAGAGCCTACAAGTGTAGACAACATACAGTTGAAGTCGGAAGTTTACATACACTTAGGTTGGAGTCAATAAAATTCGTTTTTCAACCACTCCACACATTTCTTGTTAACAAACTATAGTTTGGCAAGTCGGTTAGGACATCTACTTTGTGCATGATACAAGTCATTTTTCCAACAATTGTTACAGACAGATTATTTCACTTATAATTCACTGTATCACAATTCCAGTGGGTCAGAAGTTTACATACACTAAGTTGACTGTGCCAGCATCATGTGTTGTGGGGGTGCTTTGCTGCAGGAGGGACTGGTGCACTTCACAAAATAGATGGCATCATGAGGAAGGAAAATTATGTGGATATATTGAAGCAACATCTCAAGACATCAGTCAGGAAGTTAAAGCTTGGTCGAAAATGGGTCTTCCAAATGGACAATGACAAGCATACTTCCAAAGTTGTGGCAAAATGGCTTAAGGACAACAAAGTCAAGGTATTGGAGTGGCCATCACAAAGCCCTGACCTCAAGCCTATAGAAGATTTGTGGGCAGAACTGAAAAAGCGTGAGCGAGCAAGGAGGCCTACAATCCTGACTCAGTTACACCAGCTCTGTCAGGAGGAATGGGCCAAAATTCACCCAACTTATTGTGGGAAGCTTGTGGAAGGCTACCCGAAACGTTTGACCCAAGTTAAACTTAATTTAAAGGCAATGCTACCAAATACTAATTGAGTGTATGTAAACTTCTGACCCACTGGGAATGTGATGAAAGAAATAAAAGCTGAAATAAATCATTCTCTCTACTATTATTCTGACATTTCACCATTCTTAAAATAAAGTGGTGATCCTAACTGACCTAAGAAAGGCAATTTTTACTAGGATTAAATGTCAGGAATTGTGAGAAACTGAGTTTAAATGTACCTGGCTAAGGTGTATGTAAACTTCCGACTTCAACTGTATCTCCTCTGGCCAAGGAATCCACCCACACACACACACACACACATAGACAACACACACACACACACACACACACACACAGACGACACACACTGACGACACATTGACGACCATGCACACCCACCAAAAGAAAATGCCCTTCTTACACAAACAGAGAGATTGTTTGTTGTTTTGGAGTTTTCCCCTCCAATGAGGGTTAGTTTTCTTCCATCTCTGTCACAACTAGTCTAGCCTGTTTTCTTTGAAGGTGGGGTTTCAGTTTTGTTAAATACTCTAAAAATAACAATTATAAATAATCTAAAAATAAAACGAAGAAGGAAGACAGAATGAAAATAGAAAGTGGAAGATGACAGAGTGAATCCCTCCTTCTCTCTCTCTCTCTCTCTCTCTCTTTCTCTCTCTCTCTCAGAGTGGCACATTAGCAGTCGGATGCTACAACACAGAGTGGGAAGGGGAGAGAGGAGGAGAGAGGAGAGAGGAGGAGAGAGGGGGAGAGCGGAGGAGAGAGGGGGAGAGAGGAGGAGAGAGGGGGGAGAGAGAGGGGGAGAGAGGAGGAGAGAGAGGGGGAGAGAGGAGGAGAGAGGAGAGAGGGGGATAGAGGAGTAGAGAGGAGGAGAGAGGGGAGAGCGGAGGAGAGAGGGGGAGAGAGGGGGAGAGAGGAGGGGAGAGGGGGAGAGAGGGGGAGAGCGGAGGAGAGAGGGGGAGAGGGGGGGAGAGGGGAGAGAGGGGGAGAGAGGGGGAGAGAGAAGGAGAGAGGGGGAGAGAGGGGGAGAGAGGTGGAGAGAGGGGAGAGAGGAGGAGAGAGGGGGAGAGGGGGGGAGAGGGGAGAGAGGGGGAGAGAGGGGGAGAGAGAAGGAGAGAGGAGGAGAGAGGGGGAGAGAGGTGGAGAGAGGGGAGAGAGGAGGAGAGAGGGGGAGAGAGGGGGAGAGAGGAGGAGAGAGGGGGGAGAGAGGAGGAGAGAGGGGGATAGAGGGGGAGAGAGGTGGAGAGAGGGGAGAGAGGAGGAGAGAGGGGGAGAGAGGAGGAGAGAGGGGGGAGAGAGGAGGAGAGAGGGGGAGAGAGGGGGAGAGAGGAGGAGGGAGGAGGGAGAGGAGGAGAGAGGAGGAGAGAGGGGGAGAGAGAAGGAGAGAGGGGGAGAGAGGAAGAGAGAGGAGGAGAGCGGGGGAGAGAGGCGGAGAGAGGAGGAAAAATTTTCTGATGGCACAGCAGTTATACGGCAGTTATACATCAGTTATACAACAGTTATATAGCAGTTATATAGCAGTTATATAGCAGTTTTACAGCAGTTATACAGCAGTTATACAGCAGTTATATAGCAGTTTTACAGCAGTTATACAGCAGTTATACAGCAGTTATATAGCAGTTTTACAGCAGTTATACAGCAGTTATATAGCAGTTATACAGAAGTTATACATCAGTTATACAGCAGTTATATAGCAGTTATACAGCAGTTATCAGTTCATGGCTGGTGTGAGCTCACAATGGCAGAAATGGGCACAATGGTCTTGACAGCAGGACTATTTTTAACAGTCTGAAACAAACGGGATATCCGTAGTGATAAGAGAGTGGAAAACTGTCATGGAGAACAAACAAGATTAGTGTGTTGTGTGAATGTTAGGGAGGAGTTGGATTACAGGCTCGCCGTGTTACTGTAGGCCTCCACTATGAATATAGTGGGAAACAAAACACACTCATTATTTTATCGATGCCGATCTGTGTGTGTCCCTAAACCTAACTCCAGTTTACTAACATCTGCACACAATTCCGCCCCCTTGCCATTCCGCCCCCCTTCCCAAAGCTATAACAGCCAGTAATGACTGTGAAACACACTTCTGCAATTCTCTTTTATGATGTTGTTTTCTCTCCTCGTTGTGTCTTAGTTTCAATATGGGCTATTGATCTATCTATCTATCATCTGTCTACTGTTTTATCATGTCAGCTGTGGGGGGACTTTGTTACCACAATCCACTGGCCTTACTGAATCATTTTACTGACTCCTTATCTCTATATATGGGGATTAATGAAGCAGTGCACACACACACACACACACACACACACACACACACACACACACACACACACACACACACACACACACACACACACACACACACACACACACACACACACACACACACACACACACACACACACACACACACACACACACACACACACACACACACACACTTGAGGAATTTGAGCATTGGAGATCGGCCAAAACCACACTATGGCACCCCACTGCTCTACAACTGGAGGATCAACTACCCTGCAGAGGCCTGAACCATAGAAGAAGAACGGGCATTCCATAGAACCATAAAAAAAGAACAGACATTCCATAGAACCATAGAAGTAGAACCAAGCATTCTATAAAACCATAGCTCAAGACCAAACATTCCAATTCAAAGCAATGTTTTGTGGCAGCATTCCAATTCTAAGCAACTGTTTGTGGCAGCATTCCAATTCAAAGCAATGTTTTATTGGGTGTAGGGCAGGGGATGTTCTAATGAGCCATTCCACTCAGTGTGTGGTGGTGATGATGTCATCTCCATCAACTCCTGGCCTGGCTGGCTGTTTGATGTTGGATGTAAGGTCTTTGTTGGTTTAGGAGGGAATTTCAGACCCCACTGGAATGGAGAGAGGGAATAGAGGAGGGGAGAGGTGACGCATGAGAAGAGAGAAGAGGTGAGGAGAGTACATGCATTGCTCTGGAGATTAACCAGCAGCTACATTAAATTAGATTAGATCAACAAACCTCTACATTAAATTAGATTAGATTAACAAATCTTTACAGTAAATTAGATTAGATTGCCAATCCTCTACAGTAAATAAGATTAACAAACCTTTACAGTAAATTAGATTAGATTAACAAACCTCTACAGTAAATTAGATTAGATTAACACGCCCAGATTAGATTAGATTAACAAACCCCTACAGTAAATCAGATTAGATTAACTAACCCCTAAAGTAAATCAGATTAGATTAACTAACCCCTACAGTAAATCAGATTAGATTAACTAACCCCTACAGTAAATCAGATTAGATTAACAAGCCCTTACAGTAAATTCTAGATGGATCTGAAAATGCTGAGATTAACTGAAAGAGTCTAACTGTAACATAATGGTTCCTCAGTTCCTCTGAACCAGGGTGGAACTACAGAGATAAAGAGAAGGGAGTGGGAAGATTGAGGGAAGGAGGGAGAGAGGGAGGGATGGTGGGAGGGAGAGGGACACAATTCAAACACAATCAAGATGTGACTGTAATTACGAAGAGAGGGAACTCCCAGACACACACCTGCAACAGAACAATCCCTGGCTTGTCTCAGCAGATGAGTCCCCAGTTCTCAGATGGGTGTCTTGGGATGGGTGTACACTACCGGTCAAATGTTTTAGAACACCAACTAATTCAAGGTTTTTTCTTTATTTTTTATAATTTTCTACATTGTACAGTAATAGTGAAGACATCAAATCTACGAAATAACACATATGGAATCATGTAGTAACCAAAAAAAGTGTTAAACAAATCAAAATATATTTTAGATTTGAGATTCTTAAAATAGCCACCCTCCAGGCTGTGTAAGTCTATTTTACCAAGAAGGAGAGTGATGGAGTGCTGCATCAGATGACCTGGCCTCCACAATCCCCCGACATCAACCAAATTGAGATGGTTTGAGATGAGTCGGACCGCAGAGTGAAGGAAAAGCAGCCAAGAAGTGCTCAGCATATGTGGGAACTCCTTCAAGACTGTTGGAAAAGCATTCCAGGGGAAGCTGGTTGAGAGAATGCCAAGAGTGTGCAAAGCTGTCATCAAGGCAAAGGGTGGCTATTTTGATTTGTTTAACACTTTTTTTGGTTACTACATGATTCCATATGTGTTATTTCATATTTTGGATGAATTCACTATTATTTTACAATGTAGAAAATAGTAAAAATAAAGAAAAACCCTTGAATGAGTAGGTGTTCTAAAACTTTTGACCGGTATTGTTTGTGTCTGTGTGTATGAATGAGGCCACACAAACAGGTGTAGAGGTTTCTAAGGAGGGCTGCACACACGCACACACGCACGCACACACACACACACACCAGTAAGTATCTAGTTTCAAGGACGACCTGGAAATCCTGGCCTGTCCCTTTCACTGCTCTACTTCCAGACCTGGGGGTTGTTTTACCTTGGTCTCATTCTCCCTCTCCTTTCTGTGTATGAGGGACCAAGGAGGGTCTCTGTGTGTGTGTGTGTGTGTGTGTGTGTGTGTGTGTGTGTGTGTGTGTGTGTGTGTGTGTGTGTGTGTGTGTGTGTGTGTGTGTGTGTGTGTGTGTGTGTGTTTCTCTGAAATGGCATCTTATTCCGTAAGTAATTTTTCAACAGTAGTGCACTGAAGGGAATAGTGTGCCATCTCAGAAGAGCCCTGTGTGTAAAGTAATCAGGGCCCCAGAAAGTGCTGACTAGATTACTCCATGTCTGTGAATCTGGGCTATGACAGTCTGTCTGTCTGTCTGTCTGTCTGTCTGTCTGTCTGTCTGTCTGTCTGTCTGTCTGTCTGCCTGCCTGCCTGTCTGTCTGTCTGTCTGCCTGCCTGCCTGCCTGCCTGCCTGCCTGCCTGTCTGTCTGTCTGTCAGTCAGTCAGTCAGTCTGTCTGTCTGTCTGTCTGGCTGTTTGTCTGTCTGTCTGTCTGGCTGTTTGTCTGTCTGTCTGGCTGGCTGTTTGTCTATCTGTCTGTGACTACGAGGTGAGAGGGTGATAACAACTTCATTGTCTCCCTCCCTCCTTTTGTGCTGCGACTGATTCTGGACATGGGTGTTAGGGAAAGGGGCTCAGAAAGAGAGAGGGAGAGAGAGAGAGAGAGAGAGAGAGAGAGAGAGAGAGAGAGAGAGAGAGAGAGAGAGAGAGAGATTTTCACAATGAAGCACAAAGAGCGGTTCTCTCTGACTCACTGCTTCTCACCCAGAGAGGAAAAGGGTCTGAGTAATCACTATAACCACACAGTCCCACCGTCTCAACTGTTACTGCCAACCAACACCTCTACTAAACTGTACAGTAACACAGTATAACCACCCTCACCACCCCACAGTCCCAACGTCCCAACCAACACCATACAGTAACCAAGTAACACATACCTTCCATAGTAGCCTATCTGATAGCTTTTCAATATAAGACTACTCACTGACTCTGGATATTACTGTTAAATCAGAGATATGTGTTTGTCACAGTGTGTGTGTGTGTGTGTGTGTGTGTGTGTGTGTGTGTGTGTGTGTGTGTGTGTGTGTGTGTGTGTGTGTGTGTGTGTGTGTGCAGCACGAGGCATTAGTTAAACCCAGTGAGAGGCGACAGGCCCCAGAGGGACAGTTAGTGGTCCATGTGGTAAGCCCTGCTCAACTCTGTCCCACTGCCAGAATGCATAGACAACATGGAACTGATTACTAATGGAGTCCCCATTCAGCACACACACACACACACAGTCTTGTACAACTAACCTTGTGGGGACACACAATTCAGTCCCATTCAAAATCCTATTTTCCCTAACACCTAACCCTAAACCTAACCCGTACCCTAACCTGTACCCTTACCCTAACCCTAACTTTAACCTTAACCTTAACCCTAACCCTAACCTAAAAACCTAACCTTAACCCTAACCCTAAACCTAACCCTAGCTCCTAACCCTAACCCTAAAACGAACCCTAGTTCCTAACCTTAACCTTAAACCTAATTCTAACCCTAACACTAATTCTAACCCTAAACCCCCTAGAAATATAATTTCACCTTGTGGGGACTAACAAAATGTCCCCAGTTGGTCAAATTTTTGTTCATTTACTATTCTTGTGGGGACTTCTGGTTAAACATGTCCAAACACACACACACACACACACACACAAACAAACATGCACACAGCCCCTTGGTACAGATCACACATACAGAGCTCATTGTTTGAGCAGTAGCAGCAGTAACCTGAGTCAGTCAGGATATGACAGATCAGTACTCAGGTACATCAAAGCTGTTTCTCTAACAAACATATCACATTTTCCTGGTGGAACGCTCCCCCTAACAGAGATGATAAAGGCCAGAGAGGTTTGCTTTAATCACATTGTTTGAAAGAGAACCAAATGACATTATCACAGGCGGTTGTAAAGCATGCTGTTAGCCTTTGTAGCCTGCATGCTAACATGTGTTCTGTGGCAGGAGTGTGTGTGTGTGTGTGTGTATGTATGCATGCGTGCCCTCGTGCATGTGCGCGCATGTGTGTAAGTGTGAGTGTGTGTGTCTGCGTCTGTGTGTGTGTCTGTGTGTTTGTGTGTGTGGCGGCAATGCTATGTCCCCAGAGGAAGCCAGGACCAGATGGAGAGTGAATAAAGTGACCTGAATATGGGTAATCATTGATCTTTATTATGAGATATGAGAACAGGAAGGGGAAGTGGGAAATAAAAAGAGAGAAGGAGGGATAGAGGTAGAGAGACTCCATCTCATACTGTATCCTGTCAGCTGTATTATAGGAGGGATAGAGGTAGAGAGACTCCATCTCATACTGTATCCTGTCAGCTGTATTATAGGAGGGATAGAGGTAGAGAGACTCCATCTCATACTGTATCCTGTCAGCTGTATTATAGGAGGGATAGAGGTAGAGAGACTCCATCTCATACTGTATCCTGTCAGCTGTGTTATAGGAGGGATAGAGGTAGAGAGACTCCATCTCATACTGTATCCTGTCAGCTGTATTATAGGAGGGATAGAGGTAGAGAGACTCCATCTCATACTGTATCCTGTCAGATGTATTATAGGAGGGATAGAGGTAGAGAAACTCCATCTCATACTGTATCCTGTCAGATGTATTATAGGAGGGATAGAGGTAGAGAGACTCCATCTCATACTGTATCCTGTCAGCTGTATTATAGGAGGGATAGAGGTAGAGAGACTCCATCTCATACTGTATCCTGTCAGCTGTATTATAGGAGGGATAGAGGTAGAGAGACTCCATCTCATACTCAAATATAAAATAGCAATTCGAAAATTAAGTCCTAACTCACACAGTCTCCTCTGAACAGTTGATGTTGAGATATGTCTGATACTTGAACTCTGTGAAACATTTATTTGGGCTGCAATTTCTGAGGCTGGTAACTCTAATGAACTTATCCTCTGCAGCAGAGGTAACTCTGGGTCTTCCATTCCTGTGGCGGTCCTCATGAGAGCCAATTTCATCATAGCGCTTGATGGTTTTTGCGGTTGCAGTTAAAAAAACTTTCTAGATTCTTGAAATTGTCTGTATTGACTGACCTTCATCTCTTAAAGTAATGATGGACTGTCATTTCCCTTTGCTTGTTTTAGCTGTTCTTGCCATAATATGGACTTGGTCTTTTACCAGATCGGGCTATCTTCTGTATACCCCCCCTACCTTGTCACAATACAACTGATTGGCTCAAACGCATTAAGAAGGAAAGAAATTCCACAAATTAACTTTTAAGAAGGCACACCTGTTAATTGAAATGCATTCCAGGTGATTACCTCATGAAGCTGGTTGAGAGAATGCCAAGAGTGTGCAAAGCTGTCATCAAGGCAAAGGGTGGCTATTTGAAGAATCTCAAATTTAAAATGTATTTTGATTTGTTTAACACTTTTTTGGTTATTTCATAGTTTTGATGTCTTCACTATTATTTTACAATGTAGAAAATAGTAACAATAAAGAAAAACCCTTGAATGAGTAGGTGGCCTAAAACTTTTGACCGGTAGTGTATATATACAGTGCCTTCGGATAGTATTCAGACCCCTTGACTTTTTCCACATTTTGTTACATTACAGCCTTATTCTAAAATGGATTACAAAAAAAAAAATTGTCAGCAATCTACACACAATACCCCATAATGACAAAGTGAAAACAAGTGTTTATACATTTCTGCTAATCTATTCAATACAGAAATACCTTATTTACATAAGTATTCAGACCCTTTGCTTTGAGACTCGAAATTGAGCTCAGGTACATCCTGTTTCCATTGATCATCCTTGAGATGTTTCTACAACTTGATTGGTGTCCACCTGTGGTAAATTAAATTGATTGGACATGATTTGGAAAGGCACACCTGTCTACATAAGGTCCCACAGTTGACAATGCACGTCAGAGCAAAAACCAAGCCATGAGGTCAAAGGAATTGTCCGTAGAGCTCCGAGACAGGATTGTGTCGAGGCACAGATCTGGAGAAGGGTACCAAAAAATGTCTGCAGCATTGAAGGTCCCCAAGAACACAGTGGCCTCCATCATTCTTAAATGGAAGAAGTTTGGAACCACCAAGACTCTTCCTAGCGCTGGCTGCCCGGCCAAACCGAGCAATCGGGGGAGAAAGGCCTTGGTCAGGGAGGTGACCAAGAACCCGATGGTCACTCTGACAGAGCTCTAGAGTTCCTCTGCTGAGATTGGAGAACCTTCCAGAACGACTATCATCTCTGCAGCACTCCACCAATCAGGCCTTTATGGTAGAGTGGCTAGACGGAAGCCACTCTTCAGTAAAAGGCACATGACAGCCCGCTTGGAGTTTGCCAAAAGGCACCTAAAGACTCTCAGACCATGAGAAACAAGATTCTCTGGTCTGATGAAACCAAACTCTTTGGCCTGAATGTCAAGCGTCACGTCTGGAGGAAACCTGGCACCATCCATACGGTGAAGCATGGTGATGGCAGCATTATGCTGGGGGGATGTTTTTCCAGTGGCAGGGACTGGGAGACTAGTCAGGATCGAGGCGAAGATGAACGGAGCAAAGTACAGAGAGATCCTTGATGAAAACCTGCTCCAGAGCGCTCAGGACCTCAGAATGGGGCGAAGGTTCACCTACCAACAGGACAACGACCCTGAGCACATTGATAACTGCCATTGTTTCAGTGACACGCTACACTCAGGCTCTCATAATGCAAGACAGCTATTTATACTATGCAAGTTATCTGTAACACATAACCTGACAATGGCTACTAGCTACATCACCTGATGTGACTGTACTAGGGGGCATCTGATTGGTGGATAATGACTTCCGATCTGTATAAGGTTATGCGGGGGGTCAAAGTAGAAACCAAGACAATAAGGAAAATGAAAGAGAGAATGAGAGAAAGAGAGAAAATGAAAGAGAGAGAGAGAGAGAGAAAGTATGAGCGACAGTTCCCTCCATGTCAGCTGTATTGCAGTAGATGGAAGGCTGGGTGACTCAGGTAGAATTAACCTTTACCACCTGCTTCTGGTTCCTGCCAAACCCAAAGGAGGATCCGTGGACACACACTCCACACACACACACACTCCGCACGCATGCACACACACACACGATTCCCGGAAATATACAGTAATACATCTATATCAGTGATTAAGCCAGACTGTGATGCATTCATATTTTCCTTTGTCTTTCAGGAAGACAAAGCCTATTTTTATCTCTCAAACAGGATCAGGAAGATAAGGTCTGACAGTGAAAGTAATTTACAATCTCCTGGGTGTGATTCCTGGACCTGCTCTGAGACAGCTCTGGTATGTCACTGGCACACATCGATACTCTCAGCCTCATTCCTCAGTAGCTTGGAAGGCCATGTCAGTGGGTGTTGCGCAAGAAAACGTCCAACGGCTTCTAGTTAAATATTGACACCTCCTGAAATAAACTAACAGGTACTGTGTGTGTGTGTGTGTGTGTGTGTGTTTGTGTGTTTGTGTGTGTGTGTGTGTGTGTGATTTCTGACCGGGAGGCCCTTGTTGTTTTACAGTTTTACAACATGTTTGAAGACCAACCTTTTATCTTTTCAGCACCTTTCATCATCAGAGCAATGGTTTCCTTTCTGTCATAAAATACGTTTCCACATCCCAGACCCTGTAATCCTCCAGGACCAATATCACAATACGGTTTTTATTGCACCATTAATACAGTATATTGCTATACAGCAGACCTGGGTTCAATAACTATTTAAGAACTTTCAAATACATTTGAGCGTTTGCTTTAGAATGCCTGGAGTGCCAGATGTGAAGGGTTTGCACCTTTGAGACTTTTCTATTGGTTCCATTGCAACAGGCAAGCTCAATCAAACACAGATACAGTATTTGAAATTATTTCAAGTAGTATTTGAACCCAGGTCTGTTATACAGCACCTCATCATTGGACTTGGGACCTTGAGACATTGCCCCTAGGTTGGACTGTACTGCCCAGATCCACTCTGTTGATGATGGTGTCATAGAGATGTGTTCATAACACAACAACGTCATCACTTGATATTTAAAAACCTAAAAATAATGTTTTGGGAACGCTGGCTGTTGTGGGTTATAGGTAGCAATGATTACACCATTTTAAATGTAAAAACAAGTAAATTACTGGCATGATAGAAGCAATCATCTGTTGCAAAAGCAGTACACATTATTACAAATATTAGGACTAAAAAGATTTCAATAGCCATCAAATTTCACCACAAATTACAACATACTCTCTCTCTCTTCCCCTCTACAGCAGCTTACTTTCCAGTATTCACCCCCCTCTCTGGGGACTAGCCTGTCCAGCCTGTATCTAACACCCCCCTCTCTGGGGACTAGCCTGTCCAGCCTGTATCTATCACTCCCCTCTCTGGGGACTAGCCTGTCCAGCCTGTATCTAACACCCCCCTCTCTGGGGACTAGCCTGTCCAGCCTGTATCTATCACCCCCCTCTCTGGGGACTAGCCTGTCCAGCCTGTATCTATCACCCCCCTCTCTGGGGACTAGCCTGTCCAGCCTGTATCTAACACCCCCCTCTCTGGGGACTAGCCTGTCCAGCCTGTATCTAACACCCCCCTCTCTGGGGACTAGCCTGTCCAGCCTGTATCTATCACCCCCCTCTCTGGGGACTAGCCTGTCCAGCCTGTATCTAACACCCCCCTCTCTGGGGACTAGCCTGTCCAGCCTGTATCTATCACCCCCCTCTCTGGGGACTAGCCTGTCCAGCCTGTATCTAACACCCCCCTCTCTGGGGACTAGCCTGTCCAGCCTGTATCTATCACCCCCCTCTCTGGGGACTAGCCTGTCCAGCCTGTATCTAACACCCCCCTCTCTGGGGACTAGCCTGTCCAGCCTGTATCTAACACCCCCCTCTCTGGGGACTAGCCTGTCCAGCCTGTATCTATCACCCCCCTCTCTGGGGACTAGCCTGTCCAGCCTGTATCTAACACCCCCCTCTCTGGGGACTAGCCTGTCCAGCCTGTATCTAACACCCCCCTCTCTGGGGACTAGCCTGTCCAGCCTGTATCTAACACCCCCCTCTCTGTGGACTAGCCTGTCCAGCCTGTATCTAACACCCCTCTCTCTGGGGACTGGCCTGTCCAGCCTGTATCTAACACCCCCCTCTCTGGGGACTAGCCTGTCCAGCCTGTATCTATCACCCCCCTCTCTGGGGACTAGCCTGTCCAGCCTGTATCTATCACCCCCCTCTCTGGGGACTAGCCTGTCCAGCCTGTATCTAACACCCCCCTCTCTGGGGACTAGCCTGTCCAGCCTGTATCTAACACCCCCCTCTCTGGGGACTAGCCTGTCCAGCCTGTATCTATCACCCCCCTCTCTGGGGACTAGCCTGTCCAGCCTGTATCTAACACCCCCCTCTCTGGGGACTAGCCTGTCCAGCCTGTATCTAACACCCCCCTCTCTGGGGACTAGCCTGTCCAGCCTGTATCTAACACCCCCCTCTCTGGGGACTAGCCTGTCCAGCCTGTATCTATCACCCCCCTCTCTGGGGACTAGCCTGTCCAGCCTGTATCTAACACCCCCCTCTCTGGGGACTAGCTGGTCCAGACACATTTCTACTCTGTATCTAACACCCCCTCTCGGGAGCCTGTGCAGACACATTTCTACCCCTTCTCCGGGGCTTTCTACCCAGAATCAACAGCCTAATCGGCAGCATTCTGCCCAGTACCAGTCTCTATTCTCTGGGTAATAGGAGTTGGTAGTTCAGGCTGTTAGTCAGGCAATGGAGAATGTCATGGCCGTATATCTCCATTCCACAGACCCTCCTGACCCTTCAGACAATGCTGCCTTTCAAATCCTAAATGTCTCCGGCCAGGCAGGCAGGAGGGAGGCCTGTATGTGTGTCTGTGTGTGTGTGTGTTTGTGCGTGTGGTGAGCGGAGGAGGGGGGATGCATGTGTGTGTGTGTGTGTGTGTGTGTGTGTGTGTGTGTGTGTGTGTGTGTGTGCAGGCGTGCATGCATGTGTGTGTGTGTGTGTGTGTATGTCGGGCAGAGGGGGAATCCCTGAGACAAATGGACCATATTCACATGCTAGGCTCTGAGGCGATGCTTCCAGTGCCAAGACAGATACACAAGATGCTGTCTTTCACAGACGCTCGAGGAAGTCCTGGGGAAAAAAATTTGGACCTTTTTATTTCTGCCAGGGAAGAGTTCTTAGTTCTAAGTTCTAAGCTCTAAGTTCTTAGTTCTAAGTTTAAATTCTTAGTTCAACATTCTACATTCAAGCTATAGCTATGTCACACTCATCCAAAGCTCAAAGTAACAGCTTGCCTGACAAGCCAGGAAGATAGAGCAGGGAGTAGGAGTGTGTTGAGTTGAGAGAGGAGGAAGAGGAAGGAAGTTACAGTATGAAGACAGGGCTCTCCAGTCAGCCTCTCTGATGCCTCCCATGGTGACAACTGTGTTTATGCTCCTGTCATCATAACCCACACGCCCTACTGTCACGGTGGACAGTACAACACAGCTGCTGTCTATGCATTATTATCTATTAATATAGAGAGGATGAGAGGATGTGGCAGAGACAGAGCTGTCCCGCTGGACCTGAGTGATCCTCCCAACCAAATAAACATCGTCAGTCACAGCCGGTCAATGAGGTCAGGGCCTGGACAGACAGACAGACAGACAGAGCTGGATGAAATGCATGAAGAACACATCTCGCATCTGTCACTCTCCATCAGAAGATCAACATTTTTTCTTTATTCCTCAATGATATTTCTGGCTATTTAGGTGACCCTTTTTGGGTCAAGACCACCCCTGGGGGCAAACCTTCCATTGTGCAACTTAACAGTTTTCATACCAGCAGTCTCAAAAGGACGTGTTTCTAGGCATCATAAAACACTTAAGGTTAGCGTAGAGTGAGTCAGGATGGTAGACAGGCGCTTGGTTTTGATAATAGAAACACTATTGTATCCATAAAGCATTGGCCGGCTGTAACCATGGCAGCAAACAAAAGGAAACACCTGATGCATTGCATTGATAATAAATCAATATGAATCAATATAATTAGAATAGAAAAGATTGGAACAAATATTTTGGCAATATTATTTTTGATAACCACAGGTGTGTTGTTGATGGGGTTAGGGATGCCTCTGTTACACTGCAGTCTCAGACAGTGTTGTTGATGGGGTTAGGGATGCCTCTGTTACACTGCAGTCTCAGACAGTGTTGTTGATGGGGTTAGGGATGCCTCTGTTACACTGCAGTCTTAGACAGTGTTGTTGATGGGGTTAGGGATGCCTCTGTTACACTGCAGTCTCAGACAGTGTTGTTGATGGGGTTAGGGATGCCTCTGTTACACTGCAGTCTCAGACAGTGTTGTTGATGGGGTTAGGGATGCCTCTGTTACACTGCAGTCTTAGACAGTGTTGTTGATGGGGTTAGGGATGCCTCTGTTACACTGCAGTCTCAGACAGTGTTGTTGATGGGGTTAGGGATGCCTCTGTTACACTGCAGTCTCAGACAGTGTTGTTGATGGGGTTAGGGATGCCTCTGTTACACTGCAGTCTCAGACAGTGTTGTTGATGGGGTTAGGGATGCCTCTGTTACACTGCAGTCTCAGACAGTGTTGTTGATGGGGTTAGGGATGCCTCTGTTACACTGCAGTCTCAGACAGTGTTGTTGATGGGGTTAGGGATGCCTCTGTTACACTGCAGTCTTAGACAGTGTTGTTGATGGGGTTAGGGATGCCTCTGTTACACTGCAGTCTCAGACAGTGTTGTTGATGGGGTTAGGGATGCCTCTGTTACACTGCAGTCTCAGACAGTGTTGTTGATGGGGTTAGGGATGCCTCTGTTACACTGCAGTCTCAGACAGTGTTGTTGATGGGGTTAGGGATGCCTCTGTTACACTGCAGTCTCAGACAGTGTTGTTGATGGGGTTAGGGATGCCTCTGTTACACTGCAGTCTCAGACAGTGTTGTTGATGGGGTTAGGGATGCCTCTGTTACACTGCAGTCTCAGACAGTGTTGTTGATGGGGTTAGGGATGCCTCTGTTACACTGCAGTCTCAGACAGTGTTGTTGATGGGGTTAGGGATGCCTCTGTTACACTGCAGTCTCAGACAGTGTTGTTGATGGGGTTAGGGATGCCTCTGTTACACTGCAGTCTCAGACAGTGTTGTTGATGGGGTTAGGGATGCCTCTGTTACACTGCAGTCTCAGACAGTGTTGTTGATGGGGTTAGGGATGCCTCTGTTACACTGCAGTCTTAGACAGTGTTGTTGATGGGGTTAGGGATGCCTCTGTTACACTGCAGTCTCAGACAGTGTTGTTGATGGGGTTAGGGATGCCTCTGTTACACTGCAGTCTCAGACAGTGTTGTTGATGGGGTTAGGGATGCCTCTGTTACACTGCAGTCTCAGACAGTGTTGTTGATGGGGTTAGGGATGCCTCTGTTACACTGCAGTCTCAGACAGTGTTGTTGATGGGGTTAGGGATGCCTCTGTTACACTGCAGTCTCAGACAGTGTTGTTGATGTGGTTAGGGATGCCTCTGTTACACTGCAGTCTCAGACAGTGTTGTTGATGGGGTTAGGGATGCCTCTGTTACACTGCAGTCTCAGACAGTGTTGTTGATGGGGTTAGGGATGCCTCTGTTACACTGCAGTCTCAGACAGTGTTGTTGATGGGGTTAGGGATGCCTCTGTTACACTGCAGTCTCAGACAGTGTTGTTGATGGGGTTAGGGATGCCTCTGTTACACTGCAGTCTCAGACAGTGTTGTTGATGGGGTTAGGGATGCCTCTGTTACACTGCAGTCTCAGACAGTGTTGTTGATGTGGTTAGGGATGCCTCTGTTACACTGCAGTCTCAGACAGTGTTGTTGATGGGGTTAGGGATGCCTCTGTTACACTGCAGTCTCAGACAGTGTTGTTGATGGGGTTAGGGATGCCTCTGTTACACTGCAGTCTCAGACAGTGTTGTTGATGGGGTTAGGGATGCCTCTGTTACACTGCAGTCTCAGACAGTGTTGTTGATGGGGTTAGGGATGCCTCTGTTACACTGCAGTCTCAGACAGTGTTGTTGATGGGGTTAGGGATGCCTCTGTTACACTGCAGTCTCAGACAGTGTTGTTGATGGGGTTAGGGATGCCTCTGTTACACTGCAGTCTCAGACAGTGTTGTTGATGGGGTTAGGGATGCCTCTGTTACACTGCAGTCTCAGACAGTGTTGTTGATGGGGTTAGGGATGCCTCTGTTACACTGCAGTCTCAGACAGTGTTGTTGATGGGGTTAGGGATGCCTCTGTTACACTGCAGTCTCAGACAGTGTTGTTGATGTGGTTAGGGATGCCTCTGTTACACTGCAGTCTCAGACAGTGTTGTTGATGGGGTTAGGGATGCCTCTGTTACACTGCAGTCTCAGACAGTGTTGTTGATGGGGTTAGGGATGCCTCTGTTACACTGCAGTCTCAGACAGTGTTGTTGATGGGGTTAGGGATGCCTCTGTTACACTGCAGTCTCAGACAGTGTTGTTGATGGGGTTAGGGATGCCTCTGTTACACTGCAGTCTCAGACAGTGTTGTTGATGGGGTTAGGGATGCCTCTGTTACACTGCAGTCTCAGACAGTGTTGTTGATGTGGTTAGGGATGCCTCTGTTACACTGCAGTCTCAGACAGTGTTGTTGATGGGGTTAGGGATGCCTCTGTTACACTGCAGTCTCAGACAGTGTTGTTGATGGGGTTAGGGATGCCTCTGTTACACTGCAGTCTCAGACAGTGTTGTTGATGGAGTTAGGGATGCCTCTGTTACACTGCAGTCTCAGACAGTGTTGTTGATGGGGTTAGGGATGCCTCTGTTACACTGCAGTCTCAGACAGTGTTGTTGATGGGGTTAGGGATGCCTCTGTTACACTGCAGTCTCAGACAGTGTTGTTGATGGGGTTAGGGATGCCTCTGTTACACTGCAGTCTCAGACAGTGTTGTTGATGGGGTTAGGGATGCCTCTGTTACACTGCAGTCTCAGACAGTGTTGTTGATGTGATTTGAGTATCGGGTAGCTACACCCCCCTGGCCTCCAACCCCTTTCCCCCCAACCCAAACCCCAACCCCTCAGTTACATAGCCAGCATCCCCCCCTCTGTATTTAGCAGGTCACCCCCTCCCCCCTCTGTATTTAGCAGGTCACCCCCCCCTGATCTAAATGACTTCATCAGTCTCGAGGCTCGTGTGTTCACGGGGGGGGGGGGGGGGGTGTAATATACAAGGCCACATGATGTAATCTCACCTCACACACACACATATATCCAGCCAATCACGCCCTAGAATCATCCCCAATATTAACCCTTAGTAATGCTGGTCATGCAGAAAGGTGTGTGTGTGTGTGTGTGTGTGTGTGTGTGTGTGTGTGTGTGTGTGTGTGTTTGTGTGTGTGGAAGGTTCTGAAGGTGATGACATCTCTTTTCAGCACGTCAGAACAAATCACAGAGACCCAGGTCATTGTTGAGTAGAGGTGTGTGTGTGTTTGGGGCTATGTGTGTGTTATTAATACTCTAGAGGGGGTAGTTGGGGGATTTCAGAAAGCTTCTTGGGTTTCAGAGCTTCTGAGCTCACAGACAAATGTCCCTACATGGAATATGTCTTCTTCCCACCCAAAGTGCTAAAGACCAGCCCCCCTCCCTGTCTTCCCTGTCCTTCCTGTCCTCCCTACCTTCCCTGTCCTTCCTTTCTTCCCTGTCCTCCCTGTCCATCCATCAGACCCCCTCTGGACGCATAATGCTGTCGAAACCTCTGTAGGGAGCACAAACACTCACATGCAGTATATACACACATGTACACGAGCGTACACACACACACACAATCACATGTCTGTCTGTCAGTCTGTCATCTGTATGTCAGTCTGTCTGTCTGTCTGTCACCACATAGTAGTGTCACACGGAGGGCACTAAGGACAGAGCTGGCATTGGTGCAGGCAGTGTGTGAGTAGCCACTAAGGTGTGTGCGTTGTAAGAGGAAGGATGAATCCATGCTGACGGCTACCTACCCTCTACATTTACATTTACATTTTAGTCATTTAGCAGACGCTCTTATACAGAGCGACTTACATGAGCAATTAGGGTTAAGTGCCTTGCTCAAGGGCACATCGACAGATTCTTCACCTAGTCGGCTCTGGGGATTAGAACCAGTGACCTTTCGGTTACTGGCACAACGCTCTTAACCACTAAGCTACCTGCCGCCCCACTACTAAAGGCAACATACTGCTACCCTCTTGGCTAAGAGTTGAGGAGAGACTGACTGCATCACTTCTTCTTTTTATAAGAAACTAATGTGTTTAAAATCCCAAATTGTTTGCATAGTCAACTTGCACACAGCTCTGACACACACATTTACCCCACCAGACATGCCAACAGGGGTCTTTTAACAGTCCCCAAATCCAGAAAAAATTCAAGAAAGCGTACAGTATTAAATAGAGCCATTATTGCATGGAACTCTGTTCCATCTCATATTGCTCAAATAAACAGCAAACCTGGTTTCAAAAACAGATAAAGCAACACCTCACGGCACAACACCTCTCCTCTTTTTGTTTATGTATTGTATGTAGGCTATGTGTACCTTTTTAAATTGATGTAGATCTGTCCTTGAGCTGTTCTTGTCTATTAATGTTCTGTCATGTTTCATGTTTTGTGTGGACCCCAGGAAGAGTAGCTGCTGCTTTTGCATTTTTAAAATTTTTTTTTAGTCATTTAGCAGAAGCTCTTATCCAGAGCGACTTACAGTTAGTGAGTGCATACAATGTTACAATTTTAATTTTTGGACATTATTTTTATACTGGCCCCCCGTGGGAATCGAACCCACAACCCTGGCGTTGCAAACGCCATGCTCTACCAACTGAGCTACATCCCTGCCGGCCATTCCCTCCCCTACCCTAATTGTGCGCCGCCCCATGGGTCTGCCGGTCGCGGCCGGCTATGACAGAGCCTGGATACAAACCAGGATCTCTAGTGGCACAGCTAGCACTGCGATGCAGTGCCTTAGACCACTGCGCCACTCGGGACACTCTGTCAGTCAGAGTTTTGCAACAGCTAATGGGGATCCTAATAAAATACAAAATACCAAAGGCCCCATACTAGGTTCAGTTTGCTGCTACCCTCCACTAAAGGCCCCATACTACAGTGCCTTGCAAAAGTATTCATCCCCTTTGGCGTTTTTCCTATTTTGTTGCATTACAACCTGTAATTTAAATGGATTTTTATTTGAGAGGCAACAAAGAGACCAAAGATAACCCTGAAGGTGCTCCAAAGCTCCACAGCGGAGATTGGAGTATCTGTCCATATGACCACTTTAAGCCATACACTCCACAGAGCTGGGCTTTACGGAAGAGTAGCCAGAAAAAAGCCATTGCTTAAAGAAAACAATAAGCAAACACATTTAGTGTTTGCCAAAAGGCATGTGGGAGACTCCCCAAACATATGGAAGAAGATACTCTGGTCAGATGAGACTAAAATTGAGCTTTTTGGCCATCAAGGAAAACGCTATGTCTGGCGCAAACCCAACACCTCTCATCACCCCGAGAACACCATCCCTGCCACCACCATGCTGTGGGGATGTTTTTCATCGGCAGGGACTGGGAAACTGGTCAGAATTGAAGGAATGATGGATGGCGCTAAATACAGGGAAATTCTTGAGGGAAACCTGTTTCAGTCTTCCAGGGATTTGAGACTGGGACAGAGGTTCACCTTCCAGCAGGACAATGACCCTAAGCATACTGCTAAAGCAACAATTGAGTGGTTTAAGGGGAAACATTTAAATGTCTTGGAATGGCCTAGTCAAAGCCCAGACCTCAATCTAATTGAGAATCTGTGGTATGACTTAAAGATTGCTGTACACCAGCGGAACCCATCCAACTTGAAGGAGCTGGAGCAGTTTTGCCTTGAAGAATGGGCAAAAATCCCAGTGGCTAGATGTGCCAAGCTTATAGAGACATACCCCAAGAGACTTGCTGCTGTAATTGCTGCAAAAAGTGGCTCTACAAAGTATTGACTTTGGGAGGGTGAATAGTTATGTACGCTTAAGTTCTCTGTTGTTTCTTTTTCTTATTTCTTGTTTGTTTCACAATAAAAAATATTTTGCATCTACAAAGCGGTAGGCATGTTGTGTAAATCAAATGATACAAACCCCCAAAAAATCCATTTAAATTCCAGGTTGTAAGGCAACAAAATAGGAAAAATGCCAAGGGGGGTGAATACTTTCGCAAGCCACTGTAGGTTCAGTTTGCTCCTTGCAGAACTCGGCTAGGAGAAGCGAACGTCTGTGCCTCGCATACTTCCTTAAAAAGACCTTTGGTTGAAATGTGAAATGTACGGCAATATTACTGTTTGTCCCTTATACGGGTTACGCCCATCCCTATCCAAGGTGAAATTAGACGTCCGTACAGGTACCCAAGAAACCAAGTAGGCTTGAGGTTTGCTAGGGCATTGTGGACGGGGATAGCGGATGGCCGTATCCCGCGAGCTCCAGCTCCTAGGGCTTCGTGTTCAATCCCAGCTAGGGATTTTGTTTTAGTATGAAACCTATTCCAAATTTTAACTCTTACTTTAACGTTTCGGAATTAATGCCTAAACTTAACCTTCGAAATTTCACATGGACAAATGTCGGATTCTGAAGTGAGACTGAAGTGAGACTGTAACAGACACACACACGCACGCACACACACATACACACACACACATACACACACACACACACACACACATAAACACACACAGTCTTGTACAGCTAACCTTGTGGGGACACACAATTCAGTCCCATTCAAAATCATATTTTCCCTAACCCCTAACCCTAACCCTAACCTTAACCCAAAAATCTAACCTTAACCCTAACCCTAAACCTAACCCTAGCTCCTAACCCTAACCCTAAAACCAACCCTAGCTCCTAACCCTAACCCTAACCCTAATTCTAATTCTAACCCTAACACTAATTCTAACCTTAACCCTAAACCCCCTAGAAATAGGGGACCAACAAAATGTCCCCAGTTGGTCCAATCTTTGTTTGTTTACTATTATTGTGGGGACTTCTGGTCCCCACAAGAATAGTTAAACACGTCCACACACACACACACATACACACACACACACACACACACACACACACACACACACACACACGTACACACAGACATGTGAATGATGTTCCAATGCACTTTAACCTGTGCACTAGAAGCCCTGTGTTGTGGTGGAGTAGTGAACTGTTTAAATAGGAGAGCCCTGTGTTGTGGTGGAGTAGTGAACTGTTTAAATAGCCCTGGGATATGACCCTGTTGACTCATGGGTCACACTTTCCCTGGCCTGCTTGTCTGCACACACACACACACACACACACTCACATGCACACGCACATCCACAAGCACGCACGTACTCACACACTCACACACATACACATGCACACGCTCGTACGCACACACTCTCTGTCTCTCTCTCTCTCTCTCTCTCACACACACACACACACACACACACACACACACACAAACACACACACACACACACACACACACACACACACACACTGTCTGTGGGGCTGTGACTGTGATGATGGATGATGGATGCCCTGCCCTCTGTATATATAACCCTGCCCTGGCTAGTTAGCATGGTTGGCATGGTCCAGGCTAGCGGTCATATGCTAAATATACCCCCAAAATAAATACTTCCAGATTCAACCTTCAACTGTTGTTTAGAAAGGCCTTAGTTTAAATCTGATAGGGGAAAACGTCTAAAAAGCATTTGCTGTTGATATTACAACAGCAGTTCTAAGCCTAAATCTCACAGGAAAAAAATACAGTGAAAACAATTTGATGTCGATGCAGAGGCCATGTTTTAAATATCTCAGAGGGAAAAACCATTTAGTGGGCATGTGGTACGTTTTCGTACGTGATCAGTGGGTTGATGTTATGGATGTGGGCTGGTAGTTTTTAGTGTGGTCCTGTGGTAACCCGTCATCACCATGGTAACGAGTAATCGTCATGGTTTCCGTCCAAACTATGTATTTCTGTCCAAAACAGACGGATACAGACCATGAAGTGTGTGTTTTATTTGTGGGTGGTTGAATGAGGAGGATTCGGTAAACAGTGACCACAGGACGTGATGTAAGAGGCTGAGAGGATGTGATGTCATGGAGAAGGCTTCCATCTGGAGGACAGGTTGTCTTATCAGCCAGGTGTGGAAATATATAATTGTGGAAAACGACTATTTTTCAATCAACAGTAAGGAAAGTACAGCTGTTAAAACTATTCCAGCAGCGCCTGTACTTTCCCTATCTACTAACTCACCTTACCTTATCCACGCCTATATTTTCCCTATCTACTAACTCACCTTATCCACGCCTGTACTTTCCCTATCTACTAACTCACCTTATCAACACCTGTATTTTCCCTATCTACTAACTCACCTTATCAACGCCTGTATTTTCCCTATCTACTAACTCACCTTATCAACGCCTGTACTTTCCCTATCTACTAACTCACCTTATCCACGCCTGTATTTTCCCTATCTACTAACTCACCTTATCCACGCCTGTATTTTCCCTATCTACTAACTCACCTTATCAACGCCTGTACTTTCCCTATCTACTAACTCACCTTATCAACGCCTGTACTTTCCCTATCTACTAACTCACCTTATCCACGCCTGTATTTTCCCTATCTACTAACTCAACTTATCCACGCCTGTATTTTCCCTATCTACTAACTCACCTTATCAACGCCTGTACTTTCCCTATCTACTAACTCACCTTATCAACGCCTGTACTTTCCCTATCTACTAACTCACCTTATCAACGCCTGTACTTTCCCTATCTACTAACTCACCTTATCCACGCCTGTATTTTCCCTATCTACTAACTCAACTTATCCACGCCTGTATTTTCCCTATCTACTAACTCACCTTATCAACGCCTGTACTTTCCCTATCTACTAACTCACCTTATCAACACCATTGTGAGAATGTGATTTGAAGGAGTCAGGCGCAGGAGGGTAAATCCCCGAATACAGAGTTTATTCCGTAGGACACAGATACACTGGATAGTGTCAACAAAATACAGGCACACGGGGAACAATATCCCTGGAAATACAAGGTACGGGTAGCTCAACCGAGCTACACTCAACTCACAAATAACAATCACCCACAAGGACAAGGGGGGCAGAGGGAACACTTATACATGTACTAATGAGGGGATATGAACCAGGTGTGTGTAATTGACAAGACAAGACAAATGGAATGATGAGATATGGAGTGGCAGTGGCTAGTAGGCCGGTGACGACGAATGCCGAAGCCTGCCCGAACAAGGAGGGGAGGCAGCCTCTGAGGAAGTCGTGACAGTACCCCCCCCCCCCCCCCCCCCCTTGATGCGCAGCTCCAGCAGCGCACCGACCCCGGCCTCGGGGACGGCCAGGAGGATGCGGAGCAGGGCGAGCCGGATGGCGACGGTGGAAATCCCGCAACAGGGAGGGATCGAGGATATCCCTCACCGGGACCCAGCACCGTTCCTCCAGACCGTACCCCTCGCACTCCATGAGGTACTGAAGGCCCCCCACCCGACGCCTCGAATCCAGGATGGAACGGACGGAGTACGCCAGGACCCCCTCGATGTCCAGAGGAGGCGGAGGGACCTCCCGCACCTCAGACTCCTGGAGCGGAGCAGCCACCACAGGCCTGAGGAGAGAGACATGAAACGAGGGGGTAATACGGTAATCGGGGGGAAGTAATAACCTATAGGTGACCTCGTTGATTCTCCTCAGGACTTTAAACGGCCCCACAAACCGCGGGCTCAGCTTCCGGCAGGGCAGGCGGAGGGGCAGATTCAGGGTTGAGAGCCAGACCCGATCACCCGGTACGAACACCGGGGCCTTCTGACGACGCACGGCGCGTTGGAGGTGGATGTGGGCAGCGTCCCACGTATCTTCCACGCGCCGAAACCAGTCATCCACCGCCGGACCCTCGGTCTGGCTCTGGTGCCACGGTGCCAGAACCGGTTGGTAACCCAATACACATTGAAATGGCGTTAGGTTAGTGGAGGAGTGCCGGAGAGAGTTCTGGGCCTATTCGGCCCATGACAAGAACACAGACCACTCCCCCGGCTGGTCCTGGCAGTAGGACCGCAGGAACCTACCCACATCCTGATTTACCCGTTCCACCTGCCCATTAGACTCGGGGTGGAACCCAGAGGTCAGGCTGACCGAGACCCCCAGACGTTCCATGAACGCCTTCCAGACCTTGGATGTGAACTGGGGACCTCGGTCAGACACTATATCCTCTGGTACCCAGTAGTGCCGGAAGACGTGTGTAAACAGGGCCTCCGCAGTTTGCAGGGCCGTGGGGAGACCGGACAGAGGAAGGAGGCGGCAGGCCTTGGAAAAGCGGTCCACAATGACCAGGATGGTGGTGTTACCTTGGGAGAGGGGAAGATCAGTCAGGAAATCAACACTTATGAGACCATGGTCGTTGTGGAATTGGTAAAGGTTGTAACTTACCCGCTGGGAGGTGCCTAGGTGCCTTACTCTGGGCGCACACCGAGCAGGAGGAGGCATACACCCTCACATCCCAGTACTTTCCGGTCAGGCAGCGCAATGTACGACCGATACCTGGGTGGCCAGAGGAGGGTGACGTGTGTGCCCAGTAGATCAGACAATCACGGATAAGAGCAGGCACGTACCGCAGCCCAGCTGGACACTGAGGTGGAGATGGATCTGTGCGTAATGCCTGCTCTATATTTACATTTTACATTTGAGTCATTTAGCAGACGCTCTTATCCAGAGCGACTTACAGTGGAGTATGGGGGTGTTGTCTCTGGGCCTCTCCTCTGTGTCATAGAGCTGTGACAATGCGTCTGCCTTCACATTCTTCGTACCTGGCCTGGCGAAGATTCAGCCTCCTCGCTGCCTGGATGTACTCCAGGTTACTGTGGTCCGTCCAGACGAGGAAAGGGTGTTTTGCCCCCTCGAGCCAATGCCTCCACCCGGCCAAAGCTCGGACAACAGCCGACAGCTCCCGATCACCAATGTCGTAGTTCTGCTCCGCCGGGCTGAGCTTCTTAGAGAAGAAAGCACAGGGGTGGAGCTTGGGTGGCGTGCCCGAGCATTGAGATAGGACAGCGCCTATCCCTACCTCGGACGCATCCACCTCCACTACGAATGGTAGTGATGGATTGGGGTGTACCAGTACCGGGGCTGAGGTGAACAGACCCCTCAGTTTCCTGAAGGCCAGGTCAGCTTCAGCAGACCAGCGGAGCCGGGACGGCCCACCCTTCAACAGAGATGTAATGGGAGCTGCGACCTTGCCAAAGCCCCGGCAAAGCCCAGAAAGCGCTGCACCTCCTTAACCGTGGTGGGAGTCGGCCAATTACGTATGGCTGAAATGCGATCCCCCTCCATCTCCACCCTTGAGGTGGTAATGCGGTATCCGAGGAAGGAGACGGACTGCTGGAAAAACATACACTTCTCTGCTTTGGCATAAAGGTCATTTTCCAACAGCCGGCCACACATGCTCGGCGCGCGTAGCGGAATACACCAGAATGTCATCGATGTAGACCACTACTCCGCGACCAAGCATGTCCCGAAACACCTCGTTCGCAAAGGACTGGAAAACGGATGGAGCATTCATCAAACCGTAGGGCATCACCAGGTATTCATAATGCCCCGTGGTTGTGCTGAATGCTGTACGCACTCCTGAGATCTAATTTGGTGAAGAAGCGCGCCCCATGCATTGACTCGATCACTGACGGAATGAGGGGGAGAGGATAACTAAACCTGATCGTCTCCTTGTTCAGTGGTCGATAATCAATGCAAGGGCGCAGACCGCCGTCTTTCTTTTTCACAAAGAACAACATCTTGTGAAGACTGGAGCTGACTGGGGACAACATCTGGTGAAGACTGGAGCTGACTGGGGACAACATCTGGTGAAGACTGGAGCTGACTGAGGACAACATCTGGTGAAGACTGGCGCTGACTTGAAGAACAACAGGTGAAGACTGGAGCTGCCTGGGACAACATCTGGTGAAGACTGGAGCTGACTGGGACAACATCTGGTGAAGACTGGAGTTGACTGGGAACAACATCTGGTGAAGACTGGAGCTGACTGGGGACAACATCTGGTGAAGACTGGCGCTGACTGGGGACAACATCTGGTGAAGACCGGAGCTGACTGCATAACTATTCACCCCCCCCCCCCCCCCCCAATACTTTGTAGAGCCACCTTTTGCAGCAATTACAGCTCTTGGGGTATGTCTCTATAAGCTTGGCACATCTAGCCACTGGGATTTTTACCCATTCTTCAAGGCAAAACTGCTCCAGCTCCTTCAAGTTAAATGGGTTCCGCTGGTGTACAGCAATCTTTAAGTCATACCACAGATTCTCAATTAGATTGAGGTCTGGGCTTTGACTAGGCCATTCCAAGACATTTAAATGTTTCCCCTTAAACCACTCAAGTGTTGCTTTAGCAGTATGCTTAGGGTCATTGTCCTGCTGGAAGGTGAACCTCCGTCCCAGTCTCAAAACTCAGGAAGACTGAAACAGGTTTCCCTCAAGAATTTCCCTATATTTAGCGCCATCCATCATTCCTTCAATTCTGACCAGTTTCCCAGTCCCTGCCGATGAAAAACATCCCCATAGCATGACGCTGCCACCACCATGCTTCACTGTGGGGATGGTGTTCTCGGGGTGATGAGAGGTGTTGGGTTTGCACCAGACATTTTCCTTGATGGGCAAAAAGCTCTATTTTTGTCTCATCTGACCAGAGTACCTTCTTCCATATGTTTGGGGAGTCTCCCACATGCCTTTTGGTGAACACCAAATGTGTTTGCTTATTTTCTTCTTTAAGCAATGGCTTTTTTCTGGCTACTCTTCCGTAATGCCCAGCTCTGTGGAGTGTACGACTTAAAGTGGTCCTATGGACAGATACTCCAATCTCCGCTGTGGAGCTTTGCAGCTCCTTCAGAGTTATCTTTGGTCTCTTTGTTGCCTCTCTGATTAATGCCTTACTTGCCTGGTCCGTGAGTTTTGGTGGGCGGCCCTCTCTTGGCAGGTTTGTTGTGGTGCCATATTCTTTCCATTTTTTAATAATGGATTTAATGGTGCTCCGTGGGATGTTCAAAGTTTCTGATATTTTTATATAACCCCACGCTGATCTGTACTTCTCCACAACTTTGTCCCTGACCTGTTTGGAGAGCTCCTTGGTCTTCATGGTGCCGCTTGCTTGGTGGTACCCCTTGCTTAGTTGTGTTGCAGACTCTGGGGCCTTTCAGAACAGGTGTATATATACTGAGATCATGTGACAGATCATGTGACACTTAGATTGCACACAGGTGGACTTTATTTAACTAATTATGTGACTTCTGAAGGTAATTGGTTGCACCAGATCTTATTTAGGGGCTTCATAGCAAAGGGGGTGAATACATATGCACGCAACACTTTTCCGTTATTTATTTTTTAGAATGTTTTGAAACAAGTAATTTTTTCATTTCATTTCACCAATTTAGACTATTTTGTGTATGTCCATTACATGAAATCCAAATAAAAATCAATTGAAATTACAGGTTGTAATGCAACAAAATAGGAAAAACGCCAAAGGGGATGAATACTTTTGCAAAGCACTGTACATTAATAAAAATGTATTCACTCTGGACATTTATTTTAGACCTTTTAAATCATAAGCTCTAAGTGTATTTGTCTGGATGTTTAAGTTATCACAGAAGTTTGTAAAAAAAATGCTATGAAAAAGTTGATAAAAAATTAAACACTGAAAATGAGTTGTTTATACAAAACTTAATTGCATTTGATCATCCCCAAAATGTGGCCATTGAAAGTCTGCTGATAGCTGACAACAGGGTGGCAGGTTTGTTGATGTGCTGCTCTAGAGTTCCATCGCACAGCAGACTCACCTAGAGGAAAGGGGGATGGACACATATTCGTTTTGATAAAGGTCTGGGAGACTTTTACAGGGAGGAGAGAGCATGAGTTTTGGAATGAGTACAGTAAATCCAATCCAACCATTGGCCCTGGATAATATGCTAGTATCACACAAGCAGACTGCCACAGTGAAGGAGGTTTACATAATGCATTGAGTATACAATTATGAGTGGAGCTTACTTCTCTGTGCTCTGGAGAGATCGCAGGTACATTTACATTTACATTTACGTCATTTAGCAGACGCTCTTATCCAGAGCGACTTACAGTTAGTGAATACATATATATATATATATATATATATATATATATATATATATATATATATATATATATATATATATAATTATTTTTTAATACTGGCCCCCCGTGGGAGGTAGTTGGTCAGAAGGCTCTGGGGGTCCTTGGACCAGTCTGTCTCTGTATTACCTGGAGAGAGACGGATAGAGGTAGTGAGTGTTCTTGAAAGAGAGAGCCCTCGCCCCTGACCTCCCACTGGCCCAGGGCCTACTGCCTAACCATCTTATTGCAGTCTCTTTGACAGGGAGTTACTACAGGAGTAGACTGTTGTATGGTGCATAGGGCTTCTCCACTTCTTATATGAGTGTAGTATTAGCTCTTGAAATGGTATAATGCAATGTAAATGTGCTCCATGTTCCTGCTGACAAAGTCATACACCCCTGCCTATTTCTACAATCAGATGTTAAACCTAAGCCTAACCTAACCACACTGATACCCTTATACCTAATCTTAAATTAAGACCAAAAAGCAAAAGTTAGTTCATACATTTTTACGATTTTGCCAATTCTGACATTGTGGCTGTGGTAACCCAGCAGAGCTGATAATAAATCTGCACGCCATGTTGTGATAATGGTTACGACAAATAACATGGCATCCATGTGAATATATAGCTAAGCTATTATTTATATTATGGCACCACGTATCACTTCACTAACAATTGTTACCTTGACCTACTCCATCATGACATGAACATGCTCCTTATTTGACTGTAGTTAGCTTCTAGCTTAGCCAGATGCAGCCTGTGATTGCGGCCGGGCTAATTTTGCAGTCAAACTGCTTCAAATAGTGTGATTAGCCTAGGTAGCTAGCTAAATGATAACCCTATGAATTCCAGAGGTATCGACTCTATTGCTTAATTCAGAAAGTAGGCTTCACCTCCGAGTTACATCTGTAGGAATTAGCTCGCTAGCTAGTTAGCTAGAGTGATCTAGCTAACGTGAGCTAGCTAGCCAACATGCATTATTTCTGACATGCCACGATCCTGCTTACTTTACATCTGACAGATATTTAGCTGCTGTAGATAGTTAGATAATAATGGTTTATGATAATTGCAGTTAGTTCATTATCTAGCTAGCTAACTAGCTAAGTGTACCTATGGGTCTTGGTTCAAAGTAATGCACTATATAGGGAATAGGGTGCTGTGGCGTGTATTCATGAGCCAAGGGAAGCCAGGATTCCCCAAATATATATATTTTAAATGATAAAATAATGTATGTTTCGTCTGTCTCTGTGTTTTCATAATTTTCCGTCAATTTGCATGTGGCTGAATCTCACCGGAGAAAGCATCCGAGCGAGGGAAACAGCGCCCCTCTGTCTCAGTATGTGTAGCCAATATATCTGATGCTGTCTGGACCAAAAGAGTACAACATGTTGCTGCCGTAGCATTTGATTGATTGATGCCAGAAATCATTTGACCTCCCTTGATAAAAAAAGTATAAAATAATTAGCCAATCGGTGTTGAGCTGAGCTCAACTGTGGGTTGTCCTGGTGCAGCAAAATGCCCCCCAAGGGAGGCCAGTTTGGATTTGGCTTCACACCAATCAAATCACTTCCTAATCAAAATGTAATTTTCAGAAAAACGTGTCTGTTTCTGGTCTGCTTGTGTTGATGTCCTGCAGTAGTTAGCTTGCTAAATCAGCCCTTTCCTAAGCTATGGATGGAGATGGAGATTTGGACTTGTGGTTTTGACTTAATTCTCTGTACAGGCCAATGATTATGACGGCGATTCTGATCTAACCATTGTGGTGTCGAGAAAACGATGCTAATTATGCTGTGAGAACAAGGAAATCCGCTGACACTGTACTTTGATTATAAAGGTTTATTATATCAAAGGATTCCAGCGTCAATTTACAGACATCTGCAGACATCTGGAGAATAACCGGCTCCAATCTGTAATATGTTATTCTCCCCGTCCTTTGTTTTAACCGTGGTATTTATATCCTATGCCCTATGTAACCTGATATGGGTGTTTTCCCCTACAGACCAATCCCAGGACTCCACCTAACAGACTTCCTCGGCTTTAGGGTGCCCCTATAGAACTACTCCCCAGATGCTCCCTTAAGCTGAGTCAACATCCTCTAAGACCATTTGCAACCATTAGCAAAGTCATAAATTGTCCAGATACCACACCATCAATTCAGATGCTGTGCCACTGGCCTGAGATGATTGAAGTTCAATATGTAGCCTAGATGTAGCCTAGTAGACTCACGTTAACTAGCTAGCTAACTTAGCTGGTTCATTATTGCCCATGCGAGGAAATTAGGTTAGCAAGCATTTTAGCTAGGTATCATATGACAACAAAAACTAAAAGTGTACTGTATGACAGAGCCAAAGACCGTTTTGCCAACATGAAAGAGAGGAGGTGGCGATGGCGTTCAACTAGTCTACAAGTAGGGTGAGTCAACACGTTTTGTTTTACTTGCGCGCACATACACACACACACACACACACACACACACAGACAGAAATCAGTGCCATGGACAGCCACATGATATTTAGCAACATTGATTGGACTAAATTGTTTTCGGTATCTTTAAGTTTGTTTTCAGCGTATTAAACTAAGATGATATAGTCTTGTTGATTTGATGATGTTTAAATGTTTACGTTGAAATGGTGCTGGAATAGCGGAGGCAGTGCTCCTGTTGTCTTTGTGCTGACTTGCCTTAACTCTGTGGTTCTAAAGCAGTAGTTGTTTACTAAACTGTTGAAAACATTAACTTGCTTGACCATAATGCAGGCGTCAGACCTCTTGCCCCTAGACCTTAGTGCTGCTTTTGACATCATCGATCACCACATTCTTTTGGAGAGATTGGAAACCCAAATTGGTCTACACAGACAAGTTCTTGCCTGGTTTAGATCTTATCTGTCGGAAAGTTATCCGTTTTTCTCTGTGGATGGTTTGTCCTCTGACAAATCAATTGTAAGTTTGGGTGTTCTTCAAGGTTCCGTTATAGGACCACTATTGTTTTCACTATATATTCTACCTCTTGGTGATGTCATTCGGAAACACAATATCGACTTTCATTGCTACGCGGACAACACACAGCTGTACATTTGGATGAAACATGGTGAAGCCCCCAAATTGCCTACTCTGGAAGCCTGTGTTTCAGACATAAGGAAGTGGATGGCAGCAAATGTTGTACTTTTAAACTCGGTCAAAACAGAGATGCTAGTTCTAGGTCCCAAGAAACAAAGAGATCTGCTCTTGGATCTGACAATTAATCTTGATGGTGGTACAGTCGTCTCAAATAAAACTGCGTTACTGTGGACCCTGATCTCTCTTTTGACAAACATATCAAGAATATTTCAAGGACAGCTTTTTTCCCATCTTCGTAACATTGCAAAAATCTGAAACATTTTGTCCAAAAATTATGCAGAAAAGCTAATCCATGCTTTTGTCACTTCTAGATTAAACTACTGCAATGCTCTACTCTCCGACTACCCGGATAAAGCACTAAATAAACTTCAGTTAGTGCTAAACATGGCTGCTAGAATCTTGTCTAGAACCAAACAATTTGATCATATTACTCCAGTGCTAGCCTCTCTACACCTATCTACACAAGGTTTTACTTCTAACCTACAAAGCATTACATGGGCTTGCTCCTACCTATCTCTCCGATTTGGTCCTGCCGTACATACCTACATGTACGCTATGGTCACAAGACACAGGCCTCCTTATTGTCCCTAGAATTTCTAAGCAAACAGCTGGAGGCAGGGCTTTCTCCTATAGAGTTCCATTTTTTTGGAATGGTCTGCCTATCCATGTGAGAGACGCAGACTCGGTCTCAACCTTTAAGTCTTTACTGAAGACTAATCTCTTCAGTAGGTCCTATGATTGAGTGTAGTCTTGCCCAGGGATGCGAAGGTGAATGGCAAGGCACTGGAGCGACAAATCGCCCTTGCTGTCTTTACCTGGCCCCCCTCTCTCTACTGAGATTCTTTGCCTCTGACCATATTACGGGGGCTGAGTCACTGGCTTACTAGTGCTCTTCCATGCCATCCCTAGGAGGGGTGTGTCACTTGAGTGGGTTGAGTCACTGACGTGATCTTCCTGTCCGGTTTTACGACCCCTCAGGCTCTTGCTGTGGAGGAGATCTTCGTGGGCTATACTCAGCCATGTCTCAGTTTTTCCTAGCCACCATGCTTCTACATCTGCATTGCTTGCTGTTTGGGGGTTTAGGCTGGGTTTTTGTATAGCACATTGTGACATCTGCTGATGTAAAAAGGCTTTAGAAATACATTTGATTGATTGATTGCAGGTGATATAACTGTTTGTGGACTTCACAGGACAGATGTTGCTCTCCAGTTTTGTGATGAAACAAACGTATGTGTAGTTGAATTTATTCTGCCACTGTGTGACTGTTGTCTTTTTGTTGTCACAGCCTTATTGTATATCACGGTGGCCTATGAAACGAATGGGTTATAGAGCAAACAACGCAATTATCACAACATAGGTTGTAATGTGGCTTTTTTACTGGCTTGGCTTCCTCAGTGATTTTACCCACCACAACTGACAGGGTGCCATCAGGGATGCAGCCTACAGGTTCAGTTATTGGTTGTCTGAAAACACAGTGCAGGGAACGTGTCTGGTGGAAAACACATGGAAAATCATACTGTGATAACAGCTGCTTATCGCTAGTCCACTGGCAGGAACTTCAAACAGAGAGACATAACCTACACACAGGCAAGCAGTGAGAGAGCAGTGTCACAGTAACCCTAACTCTAACCCTAGCCTCAAACCTAACCCTAACGCTAACCTCAACCCTATCCCTAGACTCAATCCTAACCCTAACCCTAGCCTCAACCCTAACCCTAGCCTCAACCCTAGCCTTAACCCTAGCCTCAACCTTAACCCTAGCCTCAACCTTAACCCTAGCCTCAACCCTAACCCTAGCCTCAACCCTAGCCTTAACCCTAGCCTCAAACCTAACCCTAGCCTCAACCCTAGCCTTAACCCTACCCTCAACCCTAACCCTAGCCTCAACCCTAGCCCTAACCCTAGTCTCAAACCTAACCCTAACCTGAGCCTCAACCTATAACTAACCCTAAGCCTATCCTCAACTCTAACCCTAACCCTATCCTCAACTCTACCCCAAACCCTAGCCTCAAACCTAGCCCTAACCCTAGCCTCAACCCTAACCCTAGCCCTAACCCTAGCCTCAACCCTAACCCTAACCCTAGACTCAACCCTAACCCTAACCCTAGTCTCAACCCTAACCCTAACCCTAGCCTCAAACCTAACCCTAACCCTAACCTCAACCCTAACCGTAGTCTCAAACCTAGCCCTAACCCTAGCCTCAACCTTAGCCCTAACCCTAGCCCCATTCCTAACCCTAGCCTCAACTCTAACCCTACTTCGGCATAGAAAGACATCCAGATTTGAATTTCTCTCTCTCTCTACAATGGGTCCCACTTATTTGGATAGTCCAGATAGTCCATCTTTAGAAGCTCTCCAGATGGTCATACTATCAACAAACTATCTGTTGATAAGCAACTGCTTGTTAAGGTTATGGTTAAGGTTAGGGTTAGGTTTAGAATAAGGTTTAGGGTAAGGGTTAGGGTTAGGGTTAGGGTTAGGGTTAGAGCTAGGGTTAGTAGATAGTTGAAATGTTACTGATAGTCTGTAGAGCATCTACAGATGGACTATACAAATACAATGTTACCTTTTTGTTTAGGAGATACACTACATGACCAGCAGTATGTGGACAGCTGCTTGATCAACATCTCATTCCAAAGGCATGGGCATTAATATGGAGTTGGTCCCCCCTTTGCTGCTATAACAGCCTTCCACTAGATGTTGGAACATTGCTTTGGGGACATGCTTTCACTCAGCCACAAGAGCATTAGTGAGGTCGAGCACTGATGTTGGGTGATTAGGCCTGGCTCGGGGGCATTGTCATGATGAAACAGGAAAGGGCCTTCCCCAAACTGTTGCCATAAAGTTGGAAGGACAGAATTATATAGAATGTCATTGTATGCTGTAGCGTTAAGATTTCCCTTCACTGGAACTAAGATGCCTAGCCCGAATCATGAAAAACGCCCCAGACCATTATTCCTCCTCCACCAAACTTTACAGTTGGCACTATGCATTGGAGCAGGTAGCGTTCTCCTGACATCCGCCAAACCCAGATTCGTCCGTCGGACTGCCATATGGTGAAGAGTGATTCATCACTCCAGAGAACGCATTTCGATTGCTCCAGAGTCCAATGACGGCGAGCTTTACACCACTCCAGCCAACGCTTGGCATTGCACATGGTGATCTTAGGCTTGTGTGCGGCTGCTCGGCCATCGAAACCCATTTCATGAAGCTCCCGACAACAGTTATTGTGCTGAAGTTGCTTCCAGAGACAGTTTGAAACTAGGTAGTGAGTGTTGTAACCGAGGACAGATGATTGTTATGTGCTACGCGCTTCAGCACTCGGCGGTCCCATTCTGTGAGCTTGTGTGGCCTACCACTTCGCGGCTGAGCCGTTGTTGCTCCTAGATGTTTCCACTTCACAGTAACAGCACTTACAGTTGACCGGGGCAGCTCTAGCATGGCAGAAATTTGACTAACTGACTTAAAGGAAAGGTGACATCCTATGACGGTGCCACGTTGAAAGTCACTGAGCTCTTCAGTAAGGACATTCTACTGCCAATGTTTGTTTATGGGGATTGCATGGCTGTGTGCTCAATTTTATACACCTGTCAGCAACAGGAGTGGCTGAAATAGCCAAATCCACTAATTTGAAGGGGTGTCCACATACTTTTATATATACAGTTGAAGTCGGAGGTTTACATACAATTAGGTTGGAGTCATTAAAACTCATTTTTCAACCACTCCACAAATTTCTTGTTAACAAACTATAGTTTTGGCAAGTCGGTTAGGACATCTACTTTGTGCATGACACAAGTCATTTTTACAACAATTGTTTACAGACAGATTATTTAACTTATAATTCACTGTATCACAATTCCAGTGGGTCAGAAATGTACATACACTAAGTTGACTGTGCCTTTAAACAGCTTGGAAAATTCCAGAAAATGATGTCATGGCTTTAGAAGCTTCTGATAGGCTAATTGACATCATTTGAGTCAATTGGAGGTGTACCTGTGGATGTATTTCAAGGCCTACCTTCAAACTCAGTGCCTCTTTGCTTGACATCATGGGAAAATCAAAAGAAATCAGCCAAGACCTCAGAAAAACAATTGTAGACCTCCACAAGTCTGGTTCATCCCTGGGAGCAATTTCCAAATGCCTTAAGGTACCACGTTCATCTGTTCAAACAATAGTACGCATGTATAAACACCATGGGACCACGCAGCCGTCATACCGCTCAGGAAGGAGACGCATTCTGTCTCCTAGAGTGCAAATCAATCCCAGAACAACAGCAAAGGACCTTGTGAAGATGCTGGAGGAAACAGGTACAAAAGTATCTATATCCACAGTAAAACGAGTCCTATATCGACATAACCTGAAAGGCCGCTCAGCAAGGAAGAAGCCACTGCTTCAAAACTGCCATAAAAAAGCCAGGCTACGGTTTGCAACTGCACATGGGGACAAAAATAGTTCTTTTTGGAGAAATATACTCTGGTCTGATGAAACAAAAATCAAACTGTTTGGCCATAATGACATTCGTTATGTTTGGAGGAAAAAGAGGGTGGCTTGCAAGCTGAAGAACACCATCCCAACCGTGAAGCACAGGGGTGGCAGCATCATGCTGTGTGGGTGCTTTGCTGCAGGAGGGACTGGTGCACTTCACAAAATAGATGGCATCATGGGAAAGAAAATTATGTGGATATATTGAAGCAACATCTCAAGACATCAGTCAGGAAGTTAAAGCTTGGTCGCAAATGGACAATGACCCCAAGCATACTTCCAAAGTTGTGGCAAAATGTCTTAAGGACAACAAAGTCAAGGTATTGGAGAGGCCATCACAAAGCCCTGACCTCAAGCCTATAGAACATTTGTGGGCAGAACTGAAAAATCGTGTGCGAGCAAGGAGGCCAACAAACCTGACTCAGTTACACCAGCTCTGTCAGGAGGAATGGGCCAAAATTCACCCAACTTATTGTGGGAAACTTGTGGAAGGCTACCCGAAACGTTTGACCCAAGTTAAACAATTTAAAGGCAATGCTATCAAATACTAATTGAGTGTATGTAAACTTCTGACCCACTGGGAATGTGATGAAAGAAATAAAAGCTGAAAGAAATAATTATTGTCACGATCGTCGTAATGAGCGGACCAAGGCGCAGCGTGATATGCGTACATCTTATTTATTAAGTACACCACGAACAAAACAACAAACGATACGTGAAGTCCTAAGGTAAACAAACACAAACCTTACACGGAACAAGATCCCACAAAAGACAAGTGCACAATAGGCTGCCTAAGTATGGTTCCCAATCAGAGACAACGAGCCACAGCTGTCTCTAATTGGGAACCACCCTGGCCAGCATAGAAACACATAAACTAGAACAAAAACATAGAAAACGAAACATAGAACCTAACACCCAGAAACTAAACACATAGGAACTAACACCCTGGCTCAACATATAAAAGTCCCCAGAGCCAGGGCGTGACAATTATCTACTATTATTCTGACATTTCACATTCTTAAAATAAAGTGGTGATCCTAACTGACCTAAGACAGATACATTTTACTAGGATTAAATGTCAGGAATTGTGTAAAACTGAGTTTAAATGTATTTGGCTAAGGTGTATGTAAACTTCCGACTTCAACTATATAGTGTACATAGTGCTGCCCCAGTGTTGGCCTGTGGTAGTGCCCTGCAGAGGGCCTGTCTGTTGTTGTGCTGTGGAATCTCAAATAAGTCCTGCTGGCATTCCATAGATTGTGGAGAGAAGGTTCTAGACTCCACACCTTCCACTAGATGATGGAGAGATAGGTGACACATACACCCAGGCAAGAGAGTGAGAGAGTGAGAGAGAGAGAGAAAGAGAAAGAGAGAGAGAGAGAGAGAAGGAGAAAGAGAGAAAAGGAGAGAGAAAGAAAGAGAGAGAGATCGTTCTTGGTCAGATTCTCAGTCGAGGAGCGGCAGTGAGTAATAAGAAAATAATAGGATCAGGATTCTGACCCCTGGCTAGAGTTCATAATGTCTAGAAGTCTGTGACAATTTGTGCTGTGTGTGTTCATGTCTATATTGATAATATATACTGTCTGTGTCCAGGGTGTCCCTTCCATGACTCAGTTCTTTATCTCATGCAGTAAGAATCCAATGACCAATACAGAACTGTTACTGCAGGCTGGTGAGCCTGACTACAAACCCACACTGACTGGGGGGTGCGAGTGTGTGTGTATGGGGTGAGAGTGTGTGGGTGACAACATGTCTCTCTCTCTCTCTCTGTCATTCCTCCCATTCCTCATTGATCTGCCACCTCCACCAGGTCTGTTATGAAACATAGGCCCCAGTAGGAAATGAAATGAAATCAAGATTGGTAGATAGGACAAAGTGCTCAGGCTATTACATCACACTGGAGCTACCTCACCCTCGAATATGTGTGTGTGTGTGTGTGTGTGTGTGTGTGTGTGTGTGTGTGTGTGTGTGTGTGTGTGTGTGTGTGTGATCCAGAAGACAGGAACAGACTGTCCCCCCCCTCCCCCCCCCCCGCCCTGTGTGACTTCATTTCAGGGTTATACCATGGACCTGAGAGAGACAACACTAATCTAGACCAATCCTTTCCATACCATCGTAAATGAGAATATCAGACTACACATTCCTGTGGTAAATCCATTACCAGTTGACTGCTGAGGCATCAGATAGGTTATGTAGACACATCAGGTATGTGATAAAACACGTTGCCTTCAGCTAGAGATTTTCCTGTGTGATTGAGCAAAAGAGAGGCCCAGCCAAAGTCAGTACAACCAAATGTGGTTGGTGATTCTGTTGAGTCATTTTTAGTGTGATAACCTCTAGACATATTTTAGAGAGTAGAGGAGGTGACGGGTGAAGTGAGGCAACACTGTGAGCTGATATGAAATCAGATAGTCAGATAGAGGTAGTCAGGTAGAGGTAGTCAGGTATAGGTAGTCAGGTATAGGTAGTCAGGTAGAGGTAGTCAGGTATAGGTAGTCAGGTAGAGGTAGTCAGGTAGAGGTAGTCAGGTAGAGGTAGTCAGGTAGAGGAAGGCAGCTAGAGGTGGACAGGTAGAGGCAGTCAGGTAACGGTAGTAGAGGCAGTCAGGTAGAGGTAGTCAGGTAACGGTAGTTAGGTAGAGGTAGTCAGGTAACGGTAGTTAGGTAGAGGCAGGCAGGTAGAGGTAGTCAGGTAGAGGCAGGCAGGTGGACAGGTAGAGGTAGTCAGGTAGAGGTGGACAGGTAGAGGTGGACAGGTAGAGGTAGTCAGGTAGAGGTAGTCAGGTAGAGGTGGACAGGTAGAGGTGGACAGGTAGAGGTGGACAGATAGAGGTAGTCAGGTAGAGGTAGTCAGGTAGAGGTTGACAGGTGTGACTTGCCTACGCCACCAGGTGGCACCTGAAGGGCACAGTTATTTTAAAATGTACAATCATTAATTTACATTGGCCTTTACTTACAAATATATGAGTAATGACTTTAAATTCTTTAGGAACTTGACTGTTTCCCAGTCAATGTCAGCTGAAAACAATGGAAAAATAAAAAGTTAATGTTAGTGTCGCTCCCCCTGAATCCTCAGTGGAGGATTCTGAGACGTTGGTTTGTTGTTATACGTGTCGGTTGCTAGGTGATGAAATGATAGCCGGAAGGCAACAATCAGGTGTTTCTCAATACTTCCCTCACTCCCTCCTCCACCCTCCTTCATCCACACACTCCCTCACTCAGCATCTGTCACCCAGGTCCACTCATACAGTAACGACATATCCCAACATGCCCCTGTGGTCCCGCCCCTTCCTCAGGAAACAAGCCAAATATGGACATGTCAGGGGAGTGCAGGTAAAGTGCCAGACAGGTAAGATAGATTCCTCTCTAACTGCTACTCTCTCCTTCCATGTGGTTTAGACTGAGGAACTGGATCTGAATTGCTCCAGATAGATCCTGTATCCAGAGGCAGATAGCAAAACATGTTTACCAAAATACTGGACCACAGCAGCAAGACAAGATCAGATTGCAATGAAAAAGAAGAGGTGAAAACAAAGCAGACATTATCTTTCTTGCCATGGCTGATTCCTACATGACTCCAGACACTGTAGAGGAAAAAGGTCCTGCTAAAGTAATGTCTCATTGATGTACTACTGCTACGTAATAACGTCTGGTATGGATCAGTGTTACCTAATGCCCTGGTTTACTACCTGTTGTAGAAAAATCTGGGTGTTGGTAGTCATCCCTGGTGTGTAGGAGGTCACGTCTCTACACTGGTCTACACTACCACCCATCCCTGTCTGTCTCCTGTCTGTCTGTATCGTCTCATCCACATTACAACAATCACACACACTGGAAAATACAGTCAAGCATATTGCTCACATTTTACTCCAAATAATCCTCATCAGTTTTTTTCCCTCTATGGTTTTATCAGATGGGCCAGCCCATTCCACCCACTCCGGGGGATCCCCTCTTTGCTGTAGTCCTGCTATCACTGAGACAATACAGGGGTGGGCTTTTCCATCAGCCAGTCATCAGCCAGTCACCAAACACACAGGGTCAGGATGTCAATCCCACTCGCCCCTAGGTGTGGCGGCACAACTGGAAGGTGTGTGCGTGTGTGTTTGTGCATGTGTATCAAATGTCTTGATAAAGAGCTCAGAATAATAAATGAATGTGTTTTCATGTCTACAATGTCAATGTTGTTCTTTGTCAGAGAAAGATCCCTGATTAAACGGGGATAGCCTTTTTCCATAGCTGAGTCACCTGCTAAAAGTATTGGACAGTATCACAGTATTAAACAATAACATAATCTGTAATAAAATCCTCTCTGTCTGTCCTGATGTCCCTGGTGGTACCTCCAGAGACATGGGCTGACAGGGCGTGCCTCTGTCTGTGTTGGCTGACTGAGAGAGCTCCTGTCTGGGTCTGACGATGCGCAATGCCCTGGATGTTCAACACTACCACCACAGTCAGCCAGTCAGTGTGTTAGTGAGGTGTGTCTAGTGTGTTAGTGAGGTGTGTCTAGTGTGTTAGTGAGGTGTGTCTAGTGGGTGTGTGTGTGTATTCAAGGCGTGTGTGTGTGTGTGTGTGTCTTGCAGCCTTTGTAATCCTGCCCACTTCCGAACTTACTATGGTAAACTTTCACCCAGTCTGTCTGTCTAACAGTCTTAGAGCTGTGCATCGTTTTCTCAAAATAGCCTACACCTACAATGCATAATATGCTTACAGACTCCTACAATACTATGCGTGTCTGGGTCCCTATGTCACCCATGTGAGAGAGAGTGCACTTTAACTATCCACTCCAACCAGTAGCTATGACTACAAGAAACGTATTTGATCATGAGACAATTCCATCCAGGGAACCAAAGTGAAATCATCATCTTTTAATCACCAGAAGATCTGAGTCTGATACATTCCATTTACAGTGGGGAGAACAAGTATTTGATACACTGCCGATTTTGCAGGTTTTCCTACTTACAAAGCATGTAGAGGTCTGTCATTTTTATCATAGGTACACTTCAACTGTGAGAGACGGAATCTAAAACAAAAATCCAGAAAATCACATTGTATGATTTTTAAGTAATTAATGTCCATTTTATTGCATGACATAAGTATTTGATACATCAGAAAAGCATAACTTAATATTTGGTACAGAAACCTTTGTTTGCAATTACAGAGATCATACGTTTCCTGTAGGTCTTGACCAGGTTTGCACACACTGCAGCAGGGATTTTGGCCCACTCCTCCATACAGACCTTCTCCAGATCCTTCAGGTTTCGGGGCTGTCGCTGGGCAATACAGACTTTCAGCTCCCTCCAAAGATTTTCTATTGGGTTCAGGTCTGGAGACTGGCTAGGCCACTCCAGGACCTTGAGATGCTTCTTACGGAGCCACTCCTTAGTTGCCCTGGCTGTGTGTTTCGGGTCGTTGTCATGCTGGAAGACCCAGCCACGACCCATCTTCAATGCTCTTACTGAGGGAAGGAGGTTGTTGGCCAAGATCTCGCGATACATGGCCCCATCCATCCTCCCCTCAATACGGTGCAGTCGTCCTGTCCCCTTTGCAGAAAAGCATCCCCAAAGAATGATGTTTCCACCTCCATGCTTCACGGTTGGGATGATGTTCTTGGGGTTGTACTCATCCTTCTTCTTCCTCCAAACACGGCGAGTGGAGTTTAGACCAAAAAGCTCTATTTTTGTCTCATCAGACCACATGACCTTCTCCCATTCCTCCTCTGGATCATCCATATGGTCATTGGCAAACTTCAGATGGGCCTGGACATGCGCTGGCTTGAGCAGGGGGACCTTGCGTGCGCTGCAGGATTTTAATCCATGACGGCGTAATGTGTTACTAATGGTTTTCTTTGAGACTGTGGTCCCAGCTCTCTTCAGGTCATTGACCAGGTCCTGCCGTGTAGTTCTGGGCTGATCCCTCACCTTTCTCATGATCATTGATGCCCCACGAGGTGAGATCTTGCATGGAGCCCCAGACCGAGGGTGATTGACCGTCATCTTGAACTTCTTCCATTTTCTAATAATTGCGGCAACAGTTGTTGCCTTCTTACCAAGCTGCTTGCCTATTGTCCTGTAGCCCATCCCAGCCTTGTGCAGGTCTACAATTTTATCCCTGATGTCCTTACACAGCTCTCTGGTCTTGGCCATTGTGGAGAGGTTGGAGCCTGTTTGATTGAGTGTGTGGACAGGTGTCTTTTATACAGGTAACGAGTTCAAACAGGTGCAGTTAATACAGGTAATGAGTGGAAAACAGGAGGGCTTCTTAAAGAAAAACTAACAGGTCTGTGAGAGCCGGAATTCTTACTGGTTGGTAGGTGATCAAATACTTATGTCATGCAATAAAATGCAAATAAATTACTTAAAAATCATACAATGTGATTTTCTGGATTTTTGGATAAAAATTACAGACCTCTACATGCTTTGTAAGTAGGAAAACCTGCAAAATCGGCAGTGTATCAAAACTTGTTCTCCCCACTGTATGTCCTAGTCAGATCAGACTAACAAACATCTGGAGAGGGCATTTCACCAGATGTTTTCACCACTAACGCATCACAGGTGTGTGTGTTTGTGTGTGTGTGTGTCTTACCCTCTGCGTGTCTCTGTCAGGTGTTTACACACACACACACACACACACACACACAGAGACACACACACACACCCTACAGTTCAACCCTCTCATTAGTTAAGCAGTCTACCACAACATAGATCACAGCAACCAGGTCCCTAATGGTTTGAATTAGGATCTGGTTATAGTTTTAGGAGCCTTTGACATGGGGTTGGAGCTGGAAAACAGAGGCAACTACAAGCCACTCTGGACAAGAGCATCTGCTAAATGACTAACATGTAATAGATGTGCAACTGTTGGCTATAATATGTCTGTAACAGCAGTTTTACTATGTGTCATTACTACGCTGAGTCAATTGAAGAAGAAAAAAACATCAAAACATGATCATTGAGATAATATTTACTGCATGAGTTTGACTGTTTTGTCACGAAAGGCTGACACCAAGGGAGAATCTCAATAGCATTTCCTTGACTCCTCTCATCCTCTCTCCTCGCCTCCTTCTCAAAACCCATTGGATGAGAAAGTCAGTCCCCTCTGACCTTGTCCTCCAATGGGTTTTTAGAAGGAGGCGAGGAGAGAGGATGCGAGGAGTCAAGGAAATGCAGTTTAGATTCTCCCCAAGAAAGACTACTTCAGAAGCTACGATGATCCAGTACTGCAGTGTATGATGCCTCCAAGTGGGGGAAATGGGGAAGCTCAGAATAAATACTTATCAGCGTAATAATATTCTGTCTATTCTGGGAGAACCAAGAGGGCAGGTACGTAAAGCTGATCATTTAGGCCTAGATTCAATCGGATCATGGAAGATCCGCCCTATTGTGCAATTAAAATGTAAAGGTAATGTTCCCGCTTCCGCAGAGACTGCATTCACATAAAAGCTGCATGATGGCTCAATCGGATAGTACCTTTAAATTTAAATTGCGCTGTAACACAGATCTTCTGCAGTCCGGATTGAATATATCCCTTAGAAACGTTAGTGTGAAGATCTGAGCAAAATGTTATCCTTTACACTTTAAGACATGGGTATAAGACAACTGCAAAGTTATGATGAAGGATGTAGTGTGTGTGTGTAATGTTATAGGGTTAACAGAATAAAAATTAAAGTGTAGTTGACATGACGTTGCTATCCAGGGAAAAGGGTAACACAGGAGCCTGCAATTCAGAGGAGAATGTCTCCCGAGTGGCGCAGTGGTCTAAGGCACTGCATCGCAGTGATAGCTGTGCCACTAGAGATCCTGGTTTGAATCCAGGCTCTGTCATAGCCGGCTGTGACCGGGAGACCCATGGGGCGGCGTGCAATTGGTCCAGGGTAGGGGAGGGAATGGCTGGCAGGGATGTAGCTCAGTTGATAGAGCATGGTGTTTGCAATGCCAGGGTTGTGGGTTTGATTCCCACAGGGGGTAAGAAAAAAAATAATGTATGCACTCACTAACTGTAAGTTTCTCTGCTAAATGACTAAAATGTAAAATAAGAATGAAAACAGCTACAGTATGATGTCATCTCTGGACTGTAGTGTTCTGTCATTGTCTTAACCTCTCCCATGGCTGCCCTCCCTCTCCTCGCCACTAGATGGCAATCTGAGCCCAGAGAGATGGACCGCAGGCCAGGCTTGACGTGTGTGTGTGTGTGTGTGTGTGTGTGTGTGTGTGTGTGTGTGTGTGTGTGTGTGTGTGTGTGTGTGTGTGTGTGTGTGTGTGGTATTAAAAAAGGTCCCTGCTGAAGCTTATTGGTGCAGTAGGGCCAGAGGTTTCTCTTGGTCTAGTCATTAGAGAACAGAGTTTGGGGGCGTTCCTCTGCGCAGCCATTGCTGATGCATGCCAGATCTTACAACGCCTAGCAATCTGGTGGCCAACGGCACAGTCATGACGTGGCATGCAACCATTGGTTGATGCATGCAATGTCTGAGCAGGGGAACAGAGCTACCCTTCTCTTGGTCAGGTCACATGGTCTGGAAAAACTCCAGCTGTCAGGTGTTGGATTGAATCCCATCCTACAGTATGTAGGCTATCTATTCAGAAAGCTTGAGACAGAACAGACCAGGTCATTCTACAGTAGTTTTATTACGTTCAATATTTTACACATTTTTATTGGTGTCATTGCAGCTTCTCTGTGAACAAAACCTATTCATTCAATAATAAATAACACAGAGAAAAACATTACATACATGAAATCTTCCCAAGATAGCAGTTTCAAGTTTGTAGGAGATATTGGTTTTAATACAAGGTGAATTTATTTCAAATATTAGATGTATGCTTGTGCATGATCAGTTGAACCATGTATCTAAACGTAATGTAATTGCGAACAGTAAGTGTTTGTTTAGATTTAATTAACAATCTATGAGAATGGATAAGGCATACCTTTTGGCTGTTAGGTAACCAGTAGAACATTTGGACTTTTTGTTTTTGTCGAAGAAAAATAAAATAAGAAATCCCAGAAAGATCATCATGGACCTTCAACATAATAATATGTTTTTTCTCTTACCAGATAAATGCATAAAAAGCTACCATAATCAGGCAACCAGTCAAATAAAAAGCAGCGAAGAACATAAACAACAAAATCATAAAACAACAAACAACCACAACTAAAGAATAATTCTCTCCAGTCCAGTTGCCATGGAAACAAAGCTAACAACAAGGCCTGTGGCTAACATTAGACCTCCTCATATACACCCTGGCCTGGCTGTATTCTGAGACCCTACAGGCACCAGGAAGACGACTATTTCAGATGACTATTTCAGGCCCTCTTCCCCCCCGCATTGGGCAGACTGGAGGGTTGTTTGTAGTAGCAGTCTGGGGGGCTAGCGTTCATGCCTGTAGGGACGTAGTACATGCTCTCCAGGTAGCTCTGGTCCAGAGGTGCATGACTCTGGGGCTCTGGCTTGGACCCCTGGCTCCCGGGGCTCCCGTAGCCGACCTGAGCCCCATTCTGGTGCATCGTCCCTGGGGCTGGAGCCTCTGGGTGGCGGGGAGGCTGAGGCTGGGACTGGGGGTGAGGTGCAGGTGGAGGGGGGCCATAGGGAAGGTACTGGGTGGAGGGGGCATACATGTTGGGGTTGTGGATGGAGGAATAGGGGGCCGCCAAGGCGGGGGAGTAGGGGGCGGCCGAGGGAGGGTAGAGGTCTGAGTGGGACATGGTACTCTGGGGGATGAGCACCTCCACGTACTGGCCCGTCTCTGGATCAAACAGCATCTTCCTCAGTGGCTGCACAGGCACCTCAATGTAGAAATACTTCCCCGTGTCAGGATCCATGAGGACCCTGCGAGGGGTTTGCCTGTACCCCAGACCCCCTGTACTGTCTGGGTAGTCAGACCCAGACAGACTCCCATACTCAGACCCATAGGATGGCCCCAGGCTCTGTGGGCTGCACAGGTACTGAGGGTCCATAGGGGGCAGGTTGGGAGAGTGGCTTTGGTCACTGTAGGGGCCCCCAGAGACAGGTGGCTGGCCCTGGGGGGAGCGGTGGAGAGGGGGGGCCCGACGGGGGTCCATGTGTTGGGGGTGCTGGAGAGGGCGGTCGGCTGGGCAGGGCTGGAGCATGGAGGGGTGGGGTTGGTGGAGGGACTGGTACATGACTGGGGGGGGCTGGGTGGTGCTGGGGAGGGTGGATGATTTGGGAGAGCTGGGCTGGTAGCTGATCGAGCTCAGAGGCTGGGGATCTGCTCTGCACTGGTGTGGGCGGAGTGCGGGTTGACCCCCCATGGAGTAAGGCAGCGCCTGGCCGGGGGAGTGGGAGGGGAAGGGAGGGGTGTGGGTGTGGGTGTGGGGGGAGTGGTGGTGGTGAGGGGGTGTGAGGCCGTGGGATGGGCAGCCAGAGGTGCAGGAGCAGGGAGCGGGGCAGGAAGAGGCAGAGGAGAAGGAAGAGGAGGGGTGGTAGCGGTTCAGCTTCCTCTGGGGCAGGTCAGGTAGGTGGAGCGGGCTGAAGCTCTCCCTCTCGTCATAACTAGGGGGGTCGTCTGATGCGTAGAAAAGCAGGTCGTCTGCCCTCTGCGGGCGGTCGCTGGACAAGGATCTGTGTATGGGCTGCTGTGTGTGTACGTGGTGTGTGTATACGGGGACCTGTGTGTTTGTGGATACCGTGGCAGGTTGTTTTGTATTGTTGAAGTTAACCGGCATAGTTTGCTCCTGAGGGTGGCTGGTTATATTCACAACAGCTGACTGGCTTGAGTGTATGGCATGGGCATGGGTAGGGACTTGGGCAGGGGCTGGGGCAGCAGGGGCTTGGGTAGGAGCTGGGGCTGGAACTGGAGCTGGGGCTGAGACTGTGAGGGTTGTGGGTCTCTGTGTGTAGATGGGGGCCTGTCCTTGTCCTTGGGTTGAGACCCCTGGTTGCTTCGGCCTTTCGTTGGATGTCTCTGTGTCTGCTGTTGTTGACGCTGGTTTGTGAGAGAAACTGGCGATGATTGTTGTCTTGATAGGTGGAGGCCTGTAGCTGGACACTGCAGAAACGGATAACTTTTTATTATAGTTAGACGCTGGGGTCAAATCGTTCGATAGATGTCTGTGGATAGTTGTAGCTGAAGTTGATGGTTTCTCGTTGGGCACAGGTCTCTCCTCTTCTGTGTGCTGTTTGAAGCTTGATGTTGCTGCCCCGGCTGGTTTCTGCTGTGTTTCACTGGACAGTGAATTTGCATCTGTCGGTCTGAACTTTGGTTTCGGTGCCACTGGCGGACCGTTGGCTATTGAGTGAACCTCTATAGTTTGCGGTCTGGTGCTTGACGTGATGGTCTTCTCTTGTTTATCTTGTTTATGTATTTCTTTAGACAACGACCTCACCTCGATCACTTGTGGTCGGTATCTTCTCATCAGTGCTGGTGAGCCTGGTAGCTTAGGTGAGTAGGTTGATTTCTTCACTGTCTCTTTTTCAGCAGTGTCTTCTTGTGTTTTCTTCTGTGAGGGTGGTGGTGATGATGCCGTGCGTTGCTCTATGTCTCTGACCGTGGCTCTGACACTAACCCTCTCCTGATTCGAAGTCGTCCTAACTCTGTCATCCATTTGAGAGGAGACTCTTCGAAGCCTGGGAGAATTTGGGACCGAATGGGTATAAGATGAAGAGGCTGATGCATTGATGGCAGATGAGGAAAAGGACGAGGCTGAGGTTGATGCATTCACAGAAGACGATGCTGAGGTTGACGCATTGACAGAGGTTGAGGAGAAGGATGAGGCTTCTTCCACAGTGCTTGAGGAAGATACGGATGAGGCTGCTTGCACAGTGCTTGAGGATGATACGGATGAGGCTGCTTGCACAGTGCTTGAGGATGATACGGATGAGGCTGCTTGCACAGAGGATGTAGACGAGGACGAGTAGGTTCTCTGTCTGTGTGAGTCACTCGTACTCCCGTCTGAGGATCCACGGGTCTGAAGAGGGATCTCTATTATGTTGATATGTTTCCGTGGGACCCCTCCACCCCCACTCCTTGTTATCTCCTCTGACACAGCCTCAGAGACCACAGACCCAATATCTGCCTGGTAGCCCTTCTCTTTGACCAGCATGGACACAGAGTGGCTGGGGGTAGGGGTGGGGGTCTTGGTGGGGACAGAGGAATGTGGAGTGCCTAGAACTGGAGCTGAGGATGAGGTTGGGGCTGGAGGAGAAGCTGGAGCTGGCGAAGCTTTGGGACCAGGTGAGGAGACCAGGGTTGGAGCTAGGGCTGGGGAGGCTGGAGCTGGGGCTGGAGATGAGGCAGGTGCTGGGGAGGCTGGGGCCGGGGCTGGAGAGGCTGGAGTAGGGGAGACGGGAGCAGGGGACGCCGGGGAGGCTGTAGCTAAGGCTGAGAATGACTTGGGCTTATTGGATCCATCCTGTAGCACAAGAGAAGCACTAGACACTTCTTTGTCTTTACTGGGGAGTTTAGGGCTGCTGCCCAGCATAGGTGGCTTTGTATCTCTTCTCACCACTTCAGGTTTGTCACTAGACTCTGATACACTTCGGTGTCTCCTGGTTACTCTCGGTGACTCTGTTTCACTGGGTTTCACCTTGGTGTTGCCTGTTTCTGTTTTGAGAGTGTCCTGCACAGGGGTCTTGTGTTGGTTTGACTCTGTCTCTATCACATCTACTTCCTCTGTTGCGCAACTCTTAGCTGTTACATCAGAAGGGTCCTCGGGTTCTTTGGTTGTCTCTGTGGACACCTGCTGTAAAGAATCAACCTTAGGTTTGCCTCTAGACGTTTCTCTGTCTGTTCTGTTGGATGTTGTTGTTGTTTTGTTTTTGTTTTCTCTCCAGCTGACAGCTTTGTATTCTATCTGCATCGGCTGAGGACGAGGCATCAGCTTTTCCTCTTTATGGAAAGATATTGGGGGAGGTGGTAGCTTTTCCTCTTTCCTCTCTTCTCTTATTTCCATTGTCTCTTCACACCTCTCCTCACTCCTTTCCTCCCTCCTCTCCTCTTTCCTCTCCTCCCTCCTTTCCTCTCTCTGTTCCTCTCTCCTCTTCTCTCTCCTCTCCTCCACACTCTCCTCCCTCCTCTCCTCTTTCTCTGGTGCTGGCATGGCCTTGAATGACAGGTTGTATGTATTTTTCACCAGCCTTCTTACATCTCTCACTTTGTGCAGGGGAGCTTTGGCTTTACCCTTCCTATTGGCATCCACATTCTCAGTCTGTTCATTCATCTTGTTCAAGGTCTTCACTCCCTTCTCTTCTTCTATGGTTTCTCTATGAGAAGTCTGCACTCTCTTCTCTTCTTCTCTGGTTTCTCTATGAATAGTCTGCACTCTCTTCTCTTCTTCTCTGGTTTCTCTATGAGAAGTCTCCACTCTCCTGTCTTCTTCTCTTTTTTCTCTATGTGAAGTCCCTATTCTCCTGTCTTCTTCTCTGGTTTCTCTATGTGAAGTCTCCACTCTCCTGTCTTCTTCTCTGGTTTCTCTATGTGAAGTCTCCACTCTCCTGTCTTCTTCTCTGGTTTCTCTATGTGAAGTCTCCACTCTCCTGTCTTCTTCTCTTGTTTCTCTCTGACAGGTCCTCCCAGGGGAGGCAGTCTCGTGGTTAACCTCAGATTTAGTTATCAGCTCGGGTGACAGTGAGACGTTTAGAGAAGAGGTTTTCTTTTTCTCTGTAACAGGGCTGGGTTTCAGAGTGATCTCTGGTGTTTTGGACATGTAGGTGCTCTTGACGCTCGGATGTTTATTGTTTTCCAAGTCAGAGTGGTAGTCCGGCTTTGTGACTGTCATTCCTGCCTGCATGCTGCTGGCTCGGATGTCATCCTTCTCATCCCTCCGTTTACTGTCATCCTTCTCATCCCTCCGTTTACTGTCATCCTTCTCATCCCTCCGTTTACTGTCATCTTTCTCATCCCTCCGTTTACTGTCATCCTTCTCATCCCTCCGTTTACTGTCATCCTTCTGCTTTCCTCCCATTCTTGCGTTCTTCTCTGTGGGTTTCTTACTCTCAAACGGGAACACCAGTTCAGACCTCATCTCTGGTTTGACCGGGTCAGTTCTCCAAGAGTTTGGGTTTCTGGAAGGAGATTCAATACTGTCATTGTTTCTCTGAGGACAACTAGTAGTAGGGGGCTCAGACCTCATCCCAGAGCTAACATGGTTGGGGCTTCGGTTGCTGTGAGATTCAATTATTTCGTTGTTTCCCTGAGGAGAGGTAAAGTTAACTGGAGCAAAATGTGCATCAGGACTCATCTCAGGGGTTGTGCTGGTAGGTTCAGACCTCTTGTTGCTTCTCTGTGGAGAAGTGGAGTTAATATTAATAGTACGGTTTGTTGGTCTAATACTGGGTTTCACTCCGAAACGTACCTGTTGTCTGTTTACGTCAGTGTTTGGGCTCGTCTCTCTTCTCACAGCCAGGTCCTCAGAGGAAAGACTGTCGTCTGAATTTATGCTGGAGCTCAGATTCTGTGTCTCTGGTTTTGGGGACTCTTTAAGGATTGACACCTCACACTCAGGAGGAGGAGGGGTTTTGTCCTCAGAGGGGCTGAGGTCACTTCCTCTTTCCTGGTTGGTTTCTTTACCAATATTCTGCATCTTCTTGGAGAGGATGCTCTTGATCAGGCAGGTGGCCATCTTGGTTTTGGTACATGTCTCGTCAAGGGACAAAGACTTCTGGAGCTTGCCCTTCCTCTCGGTTCTCTCAGTCCTCTCTGTGGCAGGTTCAGGGCTGGGTTCTGGGTGGCAGGCTTCCTGCAAGGCAGCAGGTGTGCTGTGTTGTCTCTGCAACATCTCTCTGTTGTGTCTCTGTAGAGAAGGACTGTCCATCGGAACCACAGGAGCCACAGGAACCATTACAGGACTAGGAACCATGATGGGACTACCATCGCTGTTCTCAGCCAGCTTCAGCTCGGCTGTATTCCTTCTCTTCAGCTGGATCTGTCTCTTGGGCACTCCTCTCCTCACCTTCTTGGGCTCCTCTCTCTCCACAGCCACGTCCACACATTCGAAGCTGCCCATCTCATATTTTTTGGATGGGTCCAGGCCATCGTGGAGTGGATAATAAGCCCCAGAGGAGGGCTGCTGCTGCTGGCGTGGGACTGGGAAGTCTTCATTGTCCAGCCGTGGAGCAGACCCCCTGAGGTCAGCATAGGCCAGCCAGGCTGCATTAGCCCCCGCTGGGCTGTCCTGGGTGGAGGGCTGGGAGGCTCCGGTGGAGGAGCGATGGCTGGAGTTGTACATGTCCAAGTAGTCCACCTGAGGGGATCCAGAGGACAGGCTGCGGAAGGCCACGTCACTGAACCACTTCACCTCATTGTCCTCCTCATCCAGCTCGCTGCCCATTATGGAGCTGGGGCCGTCGACTGAGACGCATCCAGGAACAGAGCTCCCGAGCTGGGGTATCGCAGGCTTGTGCTGCATCTTCTTGGTGGGTCCCGGTCCACCTCCTCTGGCTGTCTCTGGCTGGGAGCTGTGTGCAGCTCTGTGCAGTATACCATGTTGTTGCTCGTGTAGCTGTTGTATCTGTTGTTGTCTGGTGGTGAGCAGGCTTTCTGAATAGGAGCGCACTGCTGGCATTCCCTGTCGACTCTCTCTGCTTGTGGGAGCTGCGTCGCGGCTTGCAGGCCCTTTTCTATTCCTGCCACTGAATGACAGGTCAACCTGTTCCCCCTTGCAACTGGCCTCCTCCTGCCTCCCCTCCCCCTTTCCGTGCACCCGCTCCTCCCCCTGCCTCTCACTCTGCCTTTCCCTCACCCTCTCCGCTTGCCACTCCCTCTCTTCCTCCCTCTGTCTCTCCCTTTCCTCTCTCTCCCTCATTCGTTCCCTCTCCTCCTCATCCCTCTCCCTTTCCTCCATCTCCCTGTTCCTTTTTCTTTCCCTCTGCCTCTCTCTATCCCTCTGTTGCATCTCCCACAACATCTCCCTCTCCTCCTCCTCCTCTTTCTCCTCCTCCCTTTCCAGCTTTTCCAGGCGTGCTTGGCTGTTGTAGGCCCTGTTGTTACTGTCACCAGAGGAAAGAGTGGGGCTTCCCCTGGATGTCACAGCCTCTATAACAGACTCCATTACGTTCTCAGACTCCATTATGGCCTCATTGGGCTGGGTCTCAGGGGGACTGTGACTCCTGTTTCCCCAGTGGCCGTGTGGCCTCGCTGGGGCTGGGGGTATGATGTGTACTGGAGTGAACCTGGTGAGGGGGGGAGAAGGGGTGTCTTCCTTACCCATACGATGAGCCATGTCTTCTTCAGTTAGCCTCTCTATGGTTTTATTCCTAGGGTTGGGTGAGGTTTCTCTACCTGGGTGCTCAGGTGTAGGAGACTTGTGTGAGGGGTTGCTGCTGTAACTAAGGTCAGGGGTTATAGATGAGGCTGGATGTTTAGGCTCCAGGTAATCCAGTCTCTGGACAGGTGAGTTACCTGTGACCCCGTGGTCAGGTGAAAGGGAGGGGCTCCTTCCTCTTGAAGAGGCAGTGGGATCAGGTGAGATGGGTCTGATTTCAGGTGTGAAGTTTATGATTTCAGGTGTGAGGTTTATGATCTCAGGTGTGTGGGCAGAGAAGTTGTAGGGGACTGGGACTTCTCCTAGTACAGGTGAAGAGGTGATATCTCTACTCTCTTCAGTAGGCGATGCTTCCCTGGAGTCGTGAGAAAGGTGATTACCCAAGGGGTTTGAGGTGCCTTTAGTAATGAGTTGTTCTGATAGGCTAACAACACACCTCTCAGGTGAGCCAGGCAAAGCCCTACGTTCAGGTGAGTGGGCAGGACTCTTTACTCCAGGTGAGTTGGCTGAAGTGTTTAGCTCAGATGAGGAGCGAGCAGCTTCCACTCCAGGTGAGGGTGCTGTGTACTTGGGCGGAGGTGAGGGGGTTTTATATGTTGGATAAGGTGAGACAGTTTGACTCTTCGGAGGTGAGGGGGTTTTATACTCAGGTGGGAGGTTTTTATATCTGGGCGGCTCAGGTGATGCCGCTATGTCTCTAGTCTCAGGAGGATGTACGATAGAGCTGAATATACCTGTAATCTCAGGTGAGGAGTTGCTACCTCTGCTTCCAGATGAGGAACCTCTACCTATGGAGTCAGGTGAGAGACTGTTCCGTCTGATCTCTTTGGTAGGGGTGCTGCTCTTCCTCTCAGGTGACAGGTGTGTTCTGCCTCGTGGCTCAGGTGAGAAGAGGAGACTGTTGATCTCAGGTGTTGACACCAGCTCCCTGGCTTCTGGGGAGAGGATGGAGTAGGTGATACCTGAGACCTGGGGGGAGGAGGGGGAGCTGCGAGTGTGAGGAGAGGAGGAGTTGAACCGAGGGTCCAGTGACTTGGCCTTTACCTCTCCGGGTACCTCAGGTGTGAGGTCTCTTTTCTTGATCTCAGGTGTGGAGAATGTGATTCTGATCTCAGGTGATTGCGCTGTGCTCCTGGGTTTTACAGGAGGGCTGGTGTACCTTACTTCAGGTGAGGGGGTTCCTGATGGGGTTCTATTGTAGCGTGTTTCAGGTGAGGGGGTTCTTGATGGGGTTCTATTGTAGCGTGTTTCAGGTGAAGGGGTTCTTGAGGGGGTTCTTGAGGACGTTCTTGTCCAGGTGTCTGAGGATGAGGAGGAACCTGAGTGGTATGAGCTAGTTGAGGAGGATGATTCTGATCTGAATTCAGGTGTGAGACTCGTTGACCTGAGTAGTTCAGAACTAGGTGTGATACTGGCTAAACTGACTTCAGTTGTGACACTGGTTGACCTGAGTTCAGTTGGGACACTGAGCAGACTGAGTTCAGGTGTTACACTGGTTGATCTCAATTCAAGTGTGATGCTGGCTGATCTGAGTTCAGGTGTGGTACTGGTAGACCTGTGCTCAGGTGAGGAGGTGACAGGTGTAGGAGGGGTGTACCTGGGGGCAGGTGTTGAGATGGTGCTCCTGGCTTCCTCTGAGGAGCTCAGGTCTCTCTCTGAAGGGGACAGGTGAGGTATGAGTTCAGGTATACTGACGGAGTCCTCTAACTCAGGTGTATTGATGGAGTCCTCTAACTCAGGTGTATTGATGGAGTCCTCTAACTCAGGTGTATTGATGGAGTCCTCTAACTCAGGTGTATTGATGGAGTCCTCTAACTCAGGTGTATTGATGGAGTCCTCTAACTCAGGTGTATTGATGGAGTCCTCTAACTCAGGTGTATTGATGGAGTCCTCTAACTCAGGTGTACTGATGGAGTCCTCTAACTCAGGCGTGGAGGTTCTGCTGAACAGGTCATGTAAGGACACTCTCCCTTGATTGTCAAGTGAGTAAGCTTTATTCCTAAATTCAGGTGAATAATATCTATTCCTAAACTCAGGTGAATAATCTCTATTATTTAGCTCAGGTAAGGCTGAGGTGAGGCCTCCTAGCTGAGGGGAGATACCTGTACCCCTAATCGTAGGTGGAGATGAAGGGGATGAAACTTTAGGCTCAGGTGTTATGGCTCTAACCCTAGGTTCAAATGACACTATGCAATCAGGTGAAAAAGGGTTGGCTATTAACTCAGGTGAGTGGCTGACGTTCCTTGGTTCAGGCAAACACTGAGCTACTCTAGTCTCAGGTAAAGACAGACTTGTATTGTCAGGTGAGGAGGCTGTCCCTCTGACTCCAGGTGAACTAGCTCTGTCTCTGGCCTCAATAGAATGCACAGGGACCACAGATTCAGATGAGGGGCTGGAGTAGCTATCCTCTGGTTCAGGTGTCAGGTGGGTTTCTCTACACTGTGGTGAGGGGGCAGGTGAACGCTGGACCACCGATGGAGCTGAACCTCTACTGTCAGGTGAAGGTGTTGTAGTATTACTGTAGCCAGGTGAGGGCGTTCTGTCTATCCAGGTAAAGCTAGGTACCTCAGGTGAGGAGGCACCTGTCCTCCGTCCAGGTGATGGAGCTGTGTTTATTTGTTCTAAGCTTGGGCTGATGTCCTTAGACGTCCCCGATGATGATGGGTTGTTTCCTGCAGAAGCTAAAGGTCCTGACTCCCAGCCTTCAGATAAATGATAATTATTCTCCCTCTGAGTTGGAGGACTGAGCTTCTCTCTAGAATCCTCAAAGTTCTCTGGCACTGTGTGGTAGGAACTTGTCGAGTCGTTCAGCTCATCTACCACGGGGGGTGACACTGGGGGCGACTCTGAGCTCTCTCCTGGTCCTACTGCCTCCCTTCTGGGAGGGGGAACGGGAGGGTGGACGAAGGCCCCTGCCGCGGGGCTGCTGGAGAGTGAGGGCGGCCGCGACTCGCAGTCGTCCCCGAAGATGTCACAGAGGCACGTGGTCTCAGAGATGGCTGAGCGGTGGCTGGGGATGTTGGTGATGTCGAAGATCTCCACGTGGTTTGGGGTTCTGTTGCGATGGCGTAGGGAGAAGACACAGGGAGCGCTGCTGCGGAGGAATGAGTAGCTGTCCCCCTGGAGGGTCCAGCTGTCCATTGCTATGCCACTCAGGGCTCACAGGGGACCGGCCAGTTTCTCCTGTGGTGCGTGTGCGTGTGCGTGTGCGTGTGCGTGTGGGTCTATGGGTTCCGTACCTGGACTAAGAGCAAGGCAGAGACACAAAAAATAGAATTACTACTAATGATCATATTTCCATCCGAGCATTAATATGTTTGTGTCACTACACCTGTTACAGGTTGTTATTCATTTTAATGTTTAATTAAGAGGATACACATAAAAACATTAATAACATCATTTGAACTCATTTTGGCTTCTTAATCATTCCATGAAGCCCTAATCATTAAAATGTCACAATAACTTACCAGCTAACCAGTAGGCTAACTCAGCCATGTGTCTCAGAGAGACATGCATGCACACATACTGTACCAATCAAAAGTTTGGACACACCTACTAATTCAAGGGTTTTTCTTTATTTTTACTATTTTCTACATTGTATAATAATAGTGAAGACATCAAAACTATGAAATAACACATATGGAATCATGTAGTAACCAAAAAAGTGTTAAACAAATAGAAATATATTTTATTTTTGAGATTCTTCAAAGTAGCCACCCTTTGCCTTGATGACAGCTTTGCACACTCTTGGCATTCTCTCAACCAGCTTCATGAGGTAGACACCTGGAATGCATTTCAATTAACAGGTGTGCCTTCTTAAAAGTTAAGTTGTAGAATTTATTTCCTTCTTAATGCGTTCGAGCCAATCAGTTGTCTTGTGACAAGGTAGGGTTGGTATACAGAAGATAGCCCTATTTGGTAAAAGTCCATATTATGGCAAGAACAGCTCCAAAAGCAAAGAGAAACGACAGTCCATCATTACTTTAAGACATGAAGGTCAGCCAATACGGAACATTTCAAGAACTTTGAAAGTTTCTTAAAGTGCAGTCGCAAAAACCATCAAGCGCTATGATGAAACTGGCTCTCATGAGGACCGCCACAGGAAAGGAAGACCCAGAGTTACCTCTGCTGCAGAGGATAAGTTCATTAGAGTTAACTGCACCTCAGATTGCAGCCCAAATAAATGCTTCACAGAGTTCAAGTAACAGACACATCTCAACATCAACTGTTCAGAGGAGACTGCATGAATCAGGCCTTCATGGTCGAATTGCTGCAAAGAAACCACTACTAAAGGACACCAATAAGAAGAAGAGACTTGCTTGGGCCAAGAAACACGAGCAATGGACATTAGACCAGTGGAAATATGTCCTTTGGTCTGATGAATCCAAATTTGAAATGTTTAGTTCCAACCGTCGTGTCTTTGTGAGACGCAGAGTAGGTGAACGGATGATCTTCGCATGTGTGGTTCCCACCGTGAAGCATGGAGGAGGAGGTGTGATGGTGTGGGGGTGCTTTGCTGGTGACACTGTCACTGATTTATTTAGAATTCAAGGCACACTTAACCAGCATGGCTACCACAGCATTATGTAGCGATACGCCATCCCATCTGGTTTGCGCTTAGTTTATTTATTTATTTTTATTTCACCTTTAACCAGGTAAGCCAGTTGAGAACAAGTTCTCATTTACAACTGCGACCTGGCCAAGATAAAGCAAAGCAGTGCGATAAAAACAACAACACAGAGTTACATATGGGGTAAAACAAAACATAAAGTCAAAAATACCACAGAAAATATATATACAGTGTGTGCAAATGTAGCAAGTTATGGAGGTAAGGCAATAAATAGGCCATAGTGCAAAATAATTACAATTAGTATTAACACTGGAATGATAGATGTGCAAGAGATGATGTGCAAATAGAGATACTGGGGTGCAAATTAGCAAAATAAATAACAATATGTGGATGAGGTAGTTGAGTGGGCTAATTTCAGAAGGGCTGTGTACAGGTGCAGTGATCGGTAAGGTGCTCTGACAACTGATGCTTAAAGTTAGTGAGGGAGATAAGAGTCTCCAGCTACAGAGATTTTTGCAGTTCGTTCCAGTCATTGGCAGCAGAGAACTGGAAGGAATGGCGGCCAAAGGAGGTTTTGGCTTTGAGGATGACCAGTGAGATATACCTGCTGGAGCGCATACTACGGTTGGGTGTTGCTATGGTGACCAATGAGCTAAGATAAGACAGAGATTTGCCTAGCAGTGATTTATAGATGGCCTGGAGCCAGTGGGTTTGGCGACAAATATGTAGTGAGGACCAGCCAACAAGAGCATACAGGTCACAGTTTTGGGTAGTATATGGGGCTTTGGTGACAAAACGGATGGCACTGTGATAGACTACATCCAATTTGCTGAGTAGAGTGTTGGAGGCTATTTTGTAAATGACATCGCCGAAGTCAAGGATCGGTAGGATAGTCCATTTTACGAGGGCATGTTTGGCAGCATGAGTGAAGGAGGCTTTGTTGCGAAATAGGAAGCCAATTCTAGATTTCACTTTGGATTGGAGATGCTTAATGTGAGTCTGGAAGGAGAGTTTACAGTCTAACCAGACACCTAGGTATTTGTAGTTGTCCACATACTCTAGGTCAGACCCGTCGAGATTAGTGATTCTAGTTGGGTGGGCGGGTGCCAGCAGCGTTCAATTGAAGAGCATGCATTTAGTTTTACTAGTGTTTAAGAGTAGTTGGAGGCTATGGAAGGAGTGTTGTATGGCATTGAAGCTCGTTTGGAGGTTTGTTAACACAGTGTCCAATGAAGGGCCAGATGTTTACAAAATGGTGTCGTCTGCGTAGAGGTGGATCTGAGAGTCACCAGCAGCAAGAAAAGAAAAGAGTCGGCCCAAGAATTGAACCCTGTGGCACCCCCATAGAGACTGCCATAGGTCCAGACAACAGGCCCTCCGATTTGACACATTGAACTCTATCTGAGAAGTAGTTGGTGAACCAGGCGAGGCAGTCATTTGAGAAACCAAGGCTATTTATTCTGCCAATAAGAATGCGGTGGTTGACAGAGTCGAAAGCCTTGGCCGGGTCGATGAAGACGGCTGCACAGTACTGTCTATTATCGATCGCGGTTATAATATCGTTTAGGACCTTGAGCGTGGCTGAGGTGCACCCATGACCAGCTCGGAAACCGGATTGCATAGTGGAGAAGGTACGATGGGATTCGAAATGGTCGGTGATCTGTTTGTTAACTTGGCTTTTTTAAACTTTCGAAAGGCAGGGCAGGATGGATATAGGTCTGTAACAGTTTGGATCTAGAGTGTCACCCCCTTTGAAGAGGGGGATGACCGTGGCAGCTTTCCAATCTCTGGGGATCTCAGACGTTACGAAAGAGAGGTTGAACAGGCTAGTAATAGGGGTTGCGACAATTTCGGCGGCTATTTTTAGAAAGAAAGGGTCCAGATTGTCTAGCCCAGATGAATTGTAGGGGTCCAGATTTTGCAGCTCTTTCAGAACATCAGCTGTCTGAATTTGTGTGAAGGAGAAGCTGCAAGTTGCAGCGGAGGGTGCAGAGCTGGTGGCCGGGGTAGTGGTAGCCAGGTGGAAAGCATGGCCAGCCGTAGCAAAATGCTTGTTGAAATTCTCAATTATTGTAGATTTATCGGTGGTGATAGTGTTTCCTAGCCTCAGTGCAGTGGTTAGCTGGGAGGAGGTGCTCTTATTCTCCATGGACTTTACAGTGTCTTAAAACTTTTTGGAGTTAGTGCTACAGGATGCAAATTTCTGTTTGAAAAAGCTAGCCTTTGCTTTCCTAACTGCTTGTGTATATTGGTTCCTAACTTCCCTGAAAAGTTGCATATCGCGGGGGCTATTCAATGCTAATGCAGTACGCCACAGGATGTTTTTGTGCTGGTCAAGGGCAGTCAAGTCTGAGGAGAACCAGGGGCTATATCTGTTCTTAGTTCTGAATTTTTTGAATGGGACATGCTTATTTAAGATTGAGAGGAAAGCACTTTTAAAGAACAACCAGGCATCCTCTACTTACGGAATGAGATCGATATCCATCCAGGATACCTGGGCCAGGTCAATTAGGAAGGCCTGCTCGCTAAAGTGTTTTAGGGAGCGTTTGACAGTGATGAGGGGTGGTCGTTTGACCGCGGACCCGTTACGGACGCAGGCAATAAGGCAGTGATCGCTGAGATCCTGGTTGAAGACAGCGGAGGTGTATTTAAAGGGTAAGTTAGTCAGGATGATATCTATGAGGGTGCCCATGTTTACCGATTTAGGGTTGTACCTGGTAGGTTCCTTGATAATTTGTGTGAGATTGAGGGCATCTAGTTTGGATTGTAGGATGGCCGGGGTCTTAAGCATATCCCAGTTTAGGTCAAGCAGTATGAACTCTGAGGATAGATGGGGGGCAATCAATTCACATATGGTGTCCAGGGCACAGCTGGGGGCTGAGGGGGGTCTGTAGCAAGCAGCAACAGTGAGAGACTTATTTCTGGAAAGGTGGATTTTTAGAAGTAGGAGCTCAAACTGTTTGGGCACAGACCTGGATAGTATGATAGAGCTCTGCAGGCTATCTCTAGATTGCAACTCCACCCCCTTTGGCAGTTCTATCTAGATGGAAAATGTTGTAGTTGGGGATGGACATTTCTTAATTTTTGGTGGCCTTCCTAAGCCAGGATTCAGACACTGCTAGAACATCAGGGTTGGCGGAGTGTGCTAACGCAGTGAATAACTCAAACTTAGGAAGGAGGCTTCTGATGTTAACATGCAGAAAACCAAGGCTTTTACGGTTACAGAAGTCAACAAATGATAGCTCCTGGGGAGTAGGAGTGATACTGGGGACTGCAGGGCCTGGGTTAGCCTCTACATCACCAGAGGAACAGAGGAGGACTAGAATAAGGATACAGCTAAAGTCTTTAAGAACTGGTCTTCTAGCACGTTGGGTACAGAGAATAAAGGGGGCAGATTTCCAGGCGTTGTAGAATAGATTCAGGGCATTATGTACAGACAAGGATATGGAAGGATATGAGTACAGTGGAGGTAAACCTAAGCGTTGGGTAACAATGAAAGAGATAGCATCACTGGAGGCACCGATTGAGCCGGTCTCGGCGTGTATGGGGGGTGGAACAAAGGAGCTATTTGAGGCAGTTTGAGAATGACTTGGGGTTCTATATTGAAATTGTATCATAAGAACTAACTGGAACAGCAATAGGCAAGGCATATTGACATGGGAGAGAGGCATAAAGCAATCACAGGTGTTATTAGAGAGAGCTAAGACAACAACTGGTAATGGCGATGAAAGTTTGGGCTGAGGCTAAACAGATAAACAGGACAGGGTACCGTGTAAACGAACAGTCCAGCAGGCATCAGCTGTGCAGCTGAGTGATCAATAAGGTCCAGTGAACAGCAATATGTGAGTCCGAGAGCAGTTCGAATTGGTGTTACAGCACAGCGAGCAGGAAGCACGGCTGTTGTTTGCGTGTGCTAGCGGGCCGGGGCTAGCAGATGGATCTTCGTGGTCGTCGCAACAGGAAGCAGGTTGAAACCACAGACGATTACGTCGGCAGACCGGTCATGATGGATCGGCGGGGCACCATGTCGACTCTAGGAGGTCCCGTCCGGTTGACAGAGAGCTAGGTAGCCGGGAGATGTGCCTGGTTGCAGCTAGCTAGTTGCAATGATCCGGTGTTAAAGGTCCAGTGATTTTGTGATTCCGGCAGAAAATCCGATTTGTTCTGGGTCGATAACGCGCTGTGCAGACAGTGCAGACTGGCCGATAATAGTCCAGGCTAGAGCTGGCTGGTAGGTAGTGCAGGCCACGGACAATGGTGAAAAACCACTAACGGTGGCTAATAGCAAGTAGCTAGTTAGCTGGCTACTCCCGTCCGGTAGACAAAGAGGTAGATAGCCGGGATATGGGCCTGGCTCGAGGCTAGCTCAAGGTTAACTGGTGCTTGCTTCAGGGGCAGTGGTGATTGGCCTACAGCAACATCCATTCGGTTGCGGCTAGCTAGTTGCGATCTGGTGTTAGGGTCCAGTGGTTCAGTTATTCCGCCAGAAAATCCGATGTTCTGGGTGAAAACCGCTAACGGTGGCTAATAGCAAGTAGCTAGTTAGCTGGCTAGCTAGTTTCAACTGGAGATTCTAGATAAAGGTGAGAAAATAATATAATCCGTTCCACATTGAGTGAGGCGGGTTGCAGGACAGTATATTTAGTGGAAGGATGAAAAGTGTGATAGGGAAATATGTACGAAAAATACACAAAAAATACAAAAAACTGGCTATTTACACAGACACACAACAAAGAACACGACCGCACTGCTACGCCATCTTGGATATAAGATATAAGCTTAATGGGACTATAATTTGTTTTTCAACAGGACAATGACCCAACACATCTCCAGGCTGTGTAAGGGCTATTTGACCAAGAAGGTGAGTGATGGAGTGCTGCATCAGATGACCTGGCCTCCACAATCACCCGACCTCAACCCAATTGAGATGGTTTGGGATGAGTTGGACCGCAGAGTGAAGGAAAAGCAGCCAACAAGTGCTCAGCATATGTGGGAACCCCTTCAAGACTGTTGGAAAAGCATTCCTCATGAAGCTGGTTGAGAGAATGCGAAGCGTGTGCAAAGCTGTCATCAAGACAAAGGGTGGCTACTTTGAAGAATCTAAAATCTATGTTTAACACTTTTTTGGTTACTACATGATTCCATATGTGTTATTTCATAGTTTTGATGTCTTCACTATTATTCTACAATGTAGAAAATAGTAAAAATAAAGAAATACCCTTGAATGAGTAGGTGTGTCCAAACTTTTGACTGGTAATGTTGGTGTCCGGTTGGACATAGGTGTAGGTATATGGGTATCTGTATCAGTTGAAATAGCCTACACATTCTAAAGTAATAACTAACTTTAGTAGAAAATAGCGATGAATGGTTGATTAATCAAAGGGTAATAACATTGTCATTCAGTAATTTTAGCATTACGACTTAGCAATTAGCATTGTTCAACCATACAAAGTTAATTCAGGCGTGTGCTCTGCTAACAGCTAGCATAGCAGCTCTGTCGCATATGCTTCTTTTACAATAAAATGAAAATGTACTTATTTCTGCAAGCATTTTGTAAAGTGATCAATAGTTACAGACAGTGAAGAGTAATAATAGGCTACATCCTAAAATGGTACATAATAGTTCTTGCTCAGTTTCATACATACCATGTATCTATTTTCACCATGTTGCCATACCCTGTATCTATATTCACCATGTTGCCATGCCTTGTGGCTGCACTTAGCTCACTCCCTTTCAGTATGTGTGCCAGAGAGGTATTTCAGAGAAAGCCAGAGGGATCTCTACTGTACCTTTGCCTGGAGATGTCCAGGGTTCTCCCTTCCTAGGGTATTGAGTTCTTCTGTGTTGGAATAACTCCCCTCATTCAATCCACTGCCTCTATTCCACTGTCCAGTCAGTCCAGTCAGTCCAGCTAAACATGCAATATACTACCACCTCCACTTTCAACCATCACAGAGCTTCTGTTTCTGCTGCTGCAATACTGTGCTCTACCTTAACCAAGTCCAGCCCAGTCCAGCCCAGTAAAGCACTGTATATCCCAGTCCAGCCCAGTACAGCACTGTATAGCCCAGTATAGCCTACTACAGTGCAGCTCAGCCTGAGCCGGTCTGAGCACAGACACTTCAAAGACTCATAGACTCATAGACTCCGGCATAATTATAAAAAGAGACACTTATGAAAAGGGGGGTTAGCAGCAGGTGCTGTTCCAGCCAGGATGGATGCATGCCTCTGGAATCTGACACTTCGAGCCAGTTCAGTCACAGGGTCCTGGGTTATATATAGACACACACTATCAGGGGGAGATGGTAGGGTTAGTTTAGCTCCCTGGGGCCCAGAGTGAGGGGACAGAGGGGAAAAAGAGGGGATATGAGGAGAGAGGGGAGAGGAAGAGAGAGGGGAGAGGAAGAGAGAGGGGAGAGGAAGAGAGGGGGGAGAGGAAGAGAGAGGGGAGAGGAAGAGAGAGGGGAGAGGAAGAGAGAGGGGAGAGGAAGAGAGGGGGGAGAGGAAGAGAGAGGGGAGAGGAAGAGAGAGGGGAGAGGGAGAGAGAGGGGAGAGGGAGAGAGAGGGGAGAGGGAGAGAGAGGGGAGAGGGAGAGAGATGGGAGAGGAAGAGAGAGGGGAGAGGGAAAGAGAGGGGAGAGGAAGAGAGAGGGGAGAGGGGAGAGGAAGAGAGGGGAGAGAAAGAGAGAGGGGAGAGGGAGAGAGAGGGGTGGGGAAGAGAGAGGGGAGAGAAAGAGAGAGGGGAGAGGGAGAGAGAGGGGAGAGGAAGAGAGGGGAGAGAAAGAGAGAGGGGAGAGGGAGAGAGAGGGGAGAGGAAGAGAGAGGGGAGAGGGAGAGAGATGGGAGAGGAAGAGAGAGGGGAGAGGGAAAGAGAGGGGAGAGGAAGAGAGAGGGGAGAGGGGAGAGGAAGAGAGGGGAGAGAAAGAGAGAGGGGAGGGGAAGAGAGAGGGGAGAGAAAGAGAGAGGGGAGAGGGGGGAGAGGAAGAGAGGGGAGAGAAAGAGAGAGGGGAGAGGGAGAGAGAGGGGAGAGAGGGGAGAGGAAGAGAGAGGGGAGAGGAAGAGAGGGGAGAGAAAGAGAGAGGGGAGAGGAAGAGAGAGGGGAGAGGGAAAGAGAGGGGAGGGGGGAGAGGAAGAGAGGGGAGAGAAAGAGAGAGGGGAGGGGAAGAGAGAGGGGAGAGAAAGAGAGAGGGGAGAGGGAGAGAGAGGGGAGAGGAAGAGAGGGGAGAGAAAGAGAGAGGGGAGAGGGAGAGAGAGGGGAGAGGGAGAGAGAGGGGAGAGGAAGAGAGAGGGGAGAGGAAGAGAGGGGAGAGAAAGAGAGAGGGGAGAGGGAGAGAGAGGGGAGAGGGAGAGAGAGGGGAGAGAAAGAGAGAGGGGAGAGGGAGAGAGAGGGGAGAGGGAGAGAGAGGGGAGAGGAAGAGAGGGGAGAGAAAGAGAGAGGGGAGAGGGAGAGAGAGGGGAGAGGGAGAGAGGGGAGAGGGGAGAGGAAGAGAGAGGGGAGGAAGAGAGGGAAAGAGGGGAGAGGAAGAGAGAGGGGAGAGGAAGAGAGAGGGGAGAGGGGAGAGGAAGAGAGAGGGGAGGAAGAGAGGGAGAGGAAGAGAGAGGGGAGAGGAAGAGAGAGGGGAGCGGAAGAGAGGGGAGAGAAAGAGAGAGGGGAGAGGGAGAGAGAGGGGAGGAAGAGAGGGAGAGAGGGGAGAGGAAGAGAGAGGGGAGGAAGAGAGGGGAGAGGAAAGGGAAGTGAGGGGAATACAAAATGGCTACCTGGCCTACTAGACTTCTGGACTCTTTGGTCTTACAGAATGTTGGGAGTGAGTATGTGTGTGTGTGTGTCTGCGTGCATATGTGTGTGCGTGCGTCTGTGTGTGTGCGAGAGAGAGAATGTTAGGAGCCTCAAATGACTGGTTGAGTGTCAGCTAGCCAGGTCAAGGGTTGAAGTCACAGGCAGGCATCTTATGCACTGTGTTTGTATGTTACTGAGGCCGTTTAACAACAACTACAGTACGTTCACATGGTGTGTTTAGGTTCACATGTTACAGTATATGTTTAGCTGTCTGTTGCTGCTTTGCTTGGAAACTCAAGTTAATAATACCCCTCATACACTTTTTGAGGTATTTTTGTTTTGAGGTATAAGTTGTGGCCAGTGAGAGATTTTACTGAGATGGGGAAGGTTCTGCTTTTAGCTAGAGAGAATGTATAACAAGATGTGTGTGTGTGTGTGTGTCAAATCAAATCAAATTGTATTTGCCACATGCGCCAAATACAACAGGTGTAGACATTACAGTGAAATGCTTACTTACAAGCCCTTAACCAACAATGCATTTTTTAAATAAAAATAAAAATAAAAGTGTTAAGTAAAAAAAATTAAAGCAAATAACTAAAGAGCAGCAGTAAAATAAAATAACAGTAGGGAGGCTATATATACAGGGGGGTACCGGTGCAGAGTCAATGTGCGGGGGCACCGGCTAGTCGAGGTAATTGTGGTAATATGTACTTGTGGGTAGAGTTTAAGTGACTATGCATAAATAATAAACAGAGTAGCAGCAGCATAAACGAGGGGGGTGGGGGTGGGGGGGCAGTGCAAATAGTCCCGGTAGCCATGATTAGCTGTTCAGGAGTCTTATGGCTTGTGGGTAGAAGCTGTTGAGAAGCCTTGTGGACCTAGACTTGGCGCTCCGGTACAGCTTGCCGTGCGGTAGCAGAGAGAACAGTCTATGACTAGGGTGGCTGGAGTCTTTGACAATTTTGAGAGCACCGCCTGGATGGCAGTAAGCTTGGCCCCAGCGATGTACTGGGCCGTACGTACTACCCTCTGTAGTGCCTTGCGGTCGGAGGCCGAGCAGTTGCCATACCAGGCAGTGATGCAATCAGTCAGGATGCTCTCAATGGTGCAGCTGTATAACTTTTTAAGGATCTGAGGACCCATGCCAAATCTTTTCAGTCTCCTGAGGGGGAATAGGCTTGTCGTGCCCTCTTCACGACTGTCTTGGTGTGTTTGGACCATGATAGTTAGTTGGTGATGTGGACACCAAGGAACTTGAAGCTCTCAATCTGTTCCACTACAGCTCTGTCGATGAGAATGGGGGCGTGCTCAGTCCTCTTTTTTTTTTCCTGTAGTCCACAATCATCTCCTTTGTCTTGATCACGTTGAGGGAGAGGTTGTTATCCTGGCACCACACGGCCAGGTCTCGGACCTCCTCCCTATAGGCTGTCTCATCGTTGTCGGTGATCAGGCCTACCACTGTTGTGTCGTCAGCAAACTTAATGATGGTGTTGGAGTCGTGCCTGACCATGCAGTCATGGGTGAACAGGGAGTACAGGAGGGGACTGAGCACGCACCCCTGAGGGGCCCCCGTGTTGAGGATCAGCGTGGCAGATGTGTTGTTACCTACCCTTACCACCCTTACCACCTGGGGGCGGCCCGTCAGGCAGTCCAGGATCCAGTTGCAGAGGGAGGGCGTGAATGTGTGTGTGTGTGTGTGTGTGTGTGTGTGTGTGTGTGTGTGTGCACGTGCATGCGTGCGTGCGCGCGCCTGCCTGTTCTGTCATGTTGGGGACAGTCAATGGTCCCTCTGGGACTAACCCAATAAAGCAGTGGCTGACATTAGCTGATTCAGCACAGCCAGTGGAAACTCCTTGAGTGCTGGTCTCATTCAAGGCAACATAACGACAGTGGGCTTAGTACGAAAAGGCATCATATTCCTTATATAGTACACTACTTTTGACCAGAGCCCTAGTCAAAAGAAGTGCACTATATAAGAAATAGGGTGCCATTTGGAATGCAAACAGTGACTGAGAGAGCATTATAGCAGTAATTTTATGTCAGGGGCAGAGAGACCTCATTCCCCTGGACAACTGGACAGACTCTATCTCTAACACAGGCCTAGGATCAGTTTACTCTCCATCAGCTACAGACTTAGATATTAGGATGTAAGTGGCAAAACGGATCCTAGATCATCACTTAAGTATAAGCGGCGATGTCATCCTACACGCCTAGCTATCCTCTCCAGCTATAGTTGTATTCTGGATCAGAGGCCTCAGCAGATAGACAGCCAGGAGACAGCGGTTGGTTTGGTTGCCATGGTTTGTCAGATTCTCCTACAGTAAACTGGCCTACATTATTTTATGACACGTTATAAATACACATAGATATCACAAGGCAGACGCGGGGGAGAAGTTACACACATAGTGATAGAGAACAGTGAACCACTATCACTATCTGACACAACATGAGACGGAAACATGCGCCAGATAGCTGTGAACTTTTGCCCATGTATTACAGTAAATTCAGGCATATTGTATGGTCAGATGATCTCTTGGATGTTCTCTCTCTAATCCCCCCATCTCTCTCTCCCTTTCTCTCTCCCTCTCTCTAATCCCCCCATCTCTCTCCCTCTCTCCCCACCCCTCTCTCTCTCCCCACCTCTCTCTCTCTCTCCATCTCGCTCTGCCGTCCCTGAGTTCAGGGGGTTATTGTATTGCTGTGGGGCTAGTGGTCTAGTGGTGGACTCATGGGAAAGTCTACCTGGCACCTCGACTATGGAGGGGCTTTACATTCAGCCCAGGGTTAGATTAACCACAGCAGCCAATACAAAACTACATCTACTCTATCAACAGCTCTATCAACAGAAATACCCACACACCAGCTGGCTAAACCCATCCATTCACAAGCCAACTATACCAACCATCCCCAACCTGCAGTGCCAGTCTAAGTTCAATGTTGCTGAGTTGCCAGGGTGCCCAAGAATAGATATGAGAGCCAGCCTTTTGGCTACATCCTGCACTGTTATAGACATGCTCATTATAGTAGTGTGCATTGTCCCTGTCATGTCTGTTGTTATAAAGTGATCTAGTGAAGTAATACATGTAATAACACGTTGTCAGGTAGGTTCAGTATAAGGTTGGGTGCAGCAGTCTCAGCCTGGTCCAATAACCTTCAGTTTTCCATCAGACAGTAAACTCATACGGGTGTGTTTATTTGCTGTGCTCCTATCTTTGGGCTGTGATGCTAAACCAAGGCTCAGTCTCATGAGAGGGTATTTAAGAACCAACCAACCCCTTAGTATTCATGACAAACAGGACAGAATAGAAACCAGCAGGGTCACATTTCAAATCTGGCTTTTTTTCAACTGCCCTAGTTTGTTGTGATGTCCTTTTTGGGGTGCGATTGTGGTTTGTGAATCTGTCACCTAACTTGTAGCAATCCACGTGTGTGTAATGATTGATGTGCATCTGTGACACTCTGGCTCCGGGACTTTTATATTTGAGCCAGGGTGTATTTGTTTTGTTGGGGTTTGGTTTGGTTATGTTGGAATTTGGGTGTATTTCTATGTTTGCAGTTCTGTGGGGTTTATTTCTAGGTTTGGTCGATGACTCCCAATCGGAGGTAACGAGTGTCAGCTGTCGGCTCGTTATCTCTGATTGGGAGCCATATTTATTCTGATTGTTTTCCTGTGGGAATTGTGGGTTTTTGTTCCAAGTTTAGTCTTTGTTACTGTTGGACTTCACTTTCGTCTTTTGTTTTGTATTGACGTGCTTTTCTAATTAAAAGTCATCATGTTCACTCGCAACGCTGCGCCTTGGTCTCCTGTTTTAGACGATCGTGACAGAAAAACCCACCACAAAAGGACCAAGCAGCGTGTCAAGCGGCAACAGGATTTATGGACGCCTATCAAGGATTCATGGACATGGGAGGAGATACTGGATGGAAAGGGTCCTTGGGCACAACCGGGAGAATATCGCCGCCCTCGTGAAGAGCTGGAGGCAGCTAAAGCCGAGAGGAGGTGGTATGAGGAGGCAGCACGGAGTCGAGGCTGGAAGCCCGTGGGTACTACCCAAAAATTTCTTGGGGGGGGGGCTAAAAGGGAGTGTGGCGAAGTCAGGTAGGAGACCTGCGCCTACTCCCTGGACTGACCGTGGAGAGCGAGAGTACGGGCAGACACCGTGTTACGCAGTAGAGCGCATGGTGTCTCCTGTACGCAGGCATAGCCCGGTTCGGTACATTCCAGCTCCACGTATCGGCCGGGCTAGATTGAGCATTGAGCCGGATGTCATGAAGCCGGCCCAACGCATCAGGCCACCAGTGCGTCTCCTCGGGCCGGCTTACATGGCACCAGCCTTACGCATGGTGTCCCCGGTTCGCCTACATAGCCCGGTGCGGGTTATTCCTCCTTCCCGTACTGGTCGGGCGACGGGGAGTATACAACCAGGTAAGGTTGGGCAGGCTCAGTGCTCAAGGGAGCCAGTACGCCTGCACGGTCCGGTATTTCCGGCGCCACCTCCCCGCTCCAGTCCAGTACCACCAGTGCCTACACCACGCACCAAGCCTCCTGTGTGTCCCCAGAGTCCTGTGCGTCCTGTTGCTGCTCCCCGCACTAGCCCTGAGATGCGTGTCCTCAGCCCGGGACCACCAGTTCCGGCACCACGCACTAGGCCTTATGTGCGTCCCCAGGGTCCAGCATGCCCTGTTGCTACTCCCCGCACTAGCCCTGAGATGCGTGTCCTCAGCCCGGGACCACCAGTTCCGGCACCACGCACTAGGCCTTATGTGCGTCCCCAGGGTCCAGCATGCCCTGTTCCTTCTCCCCGCACTAGCCCTGAGATGCGTGTCCTCAGCCCGGGACCACCAGTTCCGGCACCACGCACCAGGCCTATAGTGCGTCTCGGCCGGCCAGAGTCTGCCGTCTGCCCAACGGCGCCTGAACTGCCCGTCTGCCCAACGGCGCCTGAACTGCCCGTCTGCCCAACGGCGCCTGAACTGCCCGTCTGCCCAACGGCGCTTGACCTGCCCGTCTGCCCAACGGCGCCTGAACTGCCTGTCTGCCCAACGCCGTCTGAACTGTCCGTCTGCCAAGCGCTGCATAAGCCGCCCGTCTGCCATGAGCCTTCAGAGCCGTCCGCCAGACCGGAGCCGCTAGAGCCTTCCGCCAGACAGGATCAGCCAGAGCCTTCCGCCAGACAGGATCAGCCAGAGCCTTCCGCCAGACAGGAGCCGCTAGAGCCTTCCGCCAGACAGGATCAGCCAGAGCCTTCCGCCAGACAGGATCAGCCAGAGCCTTCCGCCAGACAGGATCAGCCAGAGCCTTTCGCCAGACAGGATCAGCCAGAGCCTTCCGCCAGACAGGATCGGCCAGAGCCTTCTGCCAGACAGGATCAGCCAGAGCCTTCAGCCAGCCATGAGCAGCCAGATCCGTCGGCCAGCCATGAGCAGCCAGATCCGTCAGCCAGCCATGAGCAGCCAGATCCGTCAGCCAGCCATGAGCAGCCAGATCCGTCGGCCAGCCATGAGCAGCCAGATCCGTCGGCCAGCCATGAGCAGCCAGATCCGTCGGCCAGCCATGAGCAGCCAGATCCGTCAGCCAGCCATGAGCAGCCAGATCCGTCAGCCAGCCATGAGCAGCCAGATCCTTCAGCCAGCCATGAGCCGTCCAGCCAGGATCCGCCAGAGCCGTCCAGCCAGGATCCGCCAGAGCCAGCCAGCCAGGATCCGCCATTGAGTCCGGTGCTGTCCCTTAGCCCGGTGCTGCCCCTTATCCTGGTGCTGCCCCTTAGTCCGGTGCTGCCCCTTAGTCCGGTGCTGCCCCTTAGTCCGGTGCTGCCCGTTAGTCCGGTGCCGCCCCTTAATCCAGTGGGGTTTAGTTGGGGGGTGGTCATATGGAGGAGGCTACGGAAGCGGATAGTGACTAAGGTGGGGTGGGGACCACGACCAGGGCCAGAGCCGCCACCGTGGACAGACGCCCACCCAGACCCTCCCATAGACTGTATGCTGGTGCGCCCGGAGTTCGCACCTTTAGGGGGGGGTACTGTGACACTCTGGCTCCGGGACTTTTATATTTGAGCCAGGGTGTATTTGTTTTGTTGGGGTTTGGTTTGGTTATGTTGGAATTTGGGTGTATTTCTATGTTTGCAGTTCTGTGGGGTTTATTTCTAGGTTTGGTCGATGACTCCCAATCGGAGGTAACGAGTGTCAGCTGTCGGCTCGTTATCTCTGATTGGGAGCCATATTTATTCTGATTGTTTTCCTGTGGGAATTGTGGGTTTTTGTTCCAAGTTTAGTCTTTGTTACTGTTGGACTTCACTTTCGTCTTTTGTTTTGTATTGACGTGCTTTTCTAATTAAAAGTCATCATGTTCACTCGCAACGCTGCGCCTTGGTCTCCTGTTTTAGACGATCGTGACAGCATCACTGTAATTTAGCCTATTGGGGGCTTCATAGCACCTTCTAGAAAGATCCCATGCAAAAATCCCTGCAATTGTCTGTTGTAAAGTGTGATTATGCATGTTTAGATCATAAGGAGTGAAAGATGAGATCAATTGGAGTTCAATTGACTTGTACAGATGTTCTAATATAATAACATATGCCATTTAGCAGACGCTTTTATCCAAAGCGACTTACAGTCATGCGTGCATACATTTGTTTACGTGTGGGTGGTTCCGGGAATCGAACCCACTATCCTGCCATTGCAAGAGCCATACCAACTGAGCTGCAGAGAACAACACTTATCTTCCTTACTAGTGTTTCTCTAATCTGTAGAACACCCCTTGCTGGTTTGACCACCGTGCACCTGCAGCATAGTAGTGTGAGCTGAGCCATGCAACGTAAGAAAATGGGGCAGGCATTACATCTCCAGCTCCAAAACTCTCCTCTCTGTGGGATTTCATTCAAACGTATAGGAAGACTTTCATAGACGTAGAGGTGAGAAAGTGTTCCAGGGAAGGGAACTTCTCAGTTGGCTCACGCATGAGGGGAATGATGGTAGCAACCTTTGTGAGATTGTGATGCGAGCTGTGTGTGGTTGGGGCTGGATGGCCACCCGGGGCTCGCTAAAAGATTGATCGAATCCTTAACCTGAACCTGCACTGCTCTGGCTATGCAGCCTTTCTCTTCCCTCTGAAACACGAGCTTCATTAGTTATATCTCCATAAGTTTGGCCTCCAGTAGCCTAGGCTAGGCTACACACAGACTCCCTAGTGTGAAACTGAGATTTGTCTTTCTTTTGATACACTCGGTGTGTGTTGATGCAAGTTAATGAAGCGACAGAATTTAGACTTAGAACTTATTGATTGCATAAATAATTTAGATGTCTTATGAGCGCCTTTCAGTAATCTACAATCACATTTCTGGTTTGTGTGTGTGTTTTACATCAATGGCAGTCTGGGGTCATGACCAGATAGTTACATCACAGGTGGGAAATCCCCTGGCCAGCTCCAAGCCACACACCTGTCTGCACTATCGGTCTGCAATCTGGCCATAGATCTCCATTCATAACCGTCCATACAGCGCCACCTTGGGTTCGCAATTAACTTGTAGGCTATGTGAGACAATTTAATATTGGAATCAAATGCTATCACTTTGAAACCTAAATTGTACTTGTTTTATAAGGCTACGTGATTATGTACCAGAGGATGGAACTCTGTAAATATTAAAACATTGAATCAAGTCTAAGAACCTTACATTTATGGGCAAAGTAGCTACAGTACTTTTATTATGAAAATCCGAGACGTGCGACACAGGAAGGAAGTTCAACTGGTGGAGAATCGCTGTCACGACAGGCAAGTGGTGTTTCTTTGGACGTTTTATGTTGTCCTTTTAACACATTTTTGTATTTTCTGACATGTTGTTGATATATTTGAGAATTTCAAAAAATATTTGGATAATCTGACTATCTTTCTAACTATGCAATCGATTAAAATACACCATTATTGCCAAGTCAAACATAAACAGCTTCGGTCCATTGCTAGGTTTACGTTATGCGAAAACTTGAAATGTATGCGAAAGGATAGAGTATCAAAACCTAGCTAGCTACTCACCAACATTTCTTCGCTGCCATTAGGATTGTCAGAGGTATGATAATCGCCATCGTAACCAAGTGGTGTTTGATACGAGTTCTTATACAGCTAGATAACGTCTAGCTACCAGTAGCTATATAACGGTAGCTGGCTTGGTAACGTTAATGTTGTTGTGGATATGGCTAACTTGATATTTGCTAACATAGCTGCTATCAGAGCTTTGTTGTGAGTTTAGTAAGTAGCAAGAACACAGCTGGCTAGATTCTTAGTCTTTCGCTATCTACTGTAGCTAGCTACGTGACTTGACTCAAACAAAGTGTCAGCAAACGATTTGGCTAGTTAGCCTAACGTGCTAACCCTGTGTTGCAGTCGAATGTCATTGGTCGAGGGCTTGAGGCTATGGACAGGGCCTATTAGCTTCAGCGAGTAAACCGGTTCCAAAAGTAGCCGTTTTTTAACGTAATGTGTACCTACATAGCAATTTTGTTATTTGTCAAATTTAAAATGTAAAACAGAAGTTTAGATATGTTATGACGAGAAGAGCAAAGTTGCAAAACAATGTTTTTCAAATGGATACACCAGGGATGCCTGGCCAAAACATTCAGGCCTAACAACAGTGATATCCACTTGTTGATCTAGAATAGATTGGTCTTCTTTAATCTTTTCTGTTGCCTGTCAATGATTATGAATACTGTCCAAACTGTGCCATAGTTCACTGTAGGCTTTAGCAAATCTGATTAAACTAGTAAAGGCCTACTGTAGCTCAGTTGGTAGAGCATGGCGCTTGCAACGCCAGGGTTTTGGGTTCGATTCCCACGGGGGGCCAGTATGAAAAATGTATGCATTCTGGATAAGAGCGTATGTTAAAATTTAAATGTAAAGGATTTTGTTGACCAGTTAGGCTTAATCAGTTATGCTAGTAGTGAAACACAACAGTAGGGTCCATGGGTTGATTGAAAAATGCTGAGCTATTGTTTGTGACATTGTTCAGTGCTTCTCAAACCTCTCCTCGGGGACCCCCAGCTGTTCCAGGTATTTGATCTATTCTACAGCTAGCACACCTGATTCAACTTCTCAACTAATCATCAAGCCCTTGACTAGGTGAATCAGATGAGCTAGTTCAGGCCCTTGACTAGGTGAATCAGATGAGCTAGTTCAGGCCCTTGACTAGGTGAATCAGATGAGCTAGTTCAGGCCCTTGACTAGGTGAATCAGATGAGCTAGTTCAGGCCCTTGACTAGGTGAATCAGATGAGCTAGTTCAGGCCCTTGACTAGGTGAATCAGATGAGCTAGTTCAGGCCCTTGACTAGGTGAATCAGATGAGCTAGTTCAGGCCCTTGACTAGGTGAATCAGATGAGCTACTTCAGGCCCTTGACTAGGTGAATCAGATGAGCTAGTTCAGGCCCTTGACTAGGTGAATCAGATGAGCTAGTTCAGGCCCTTGACTAGGTGAATCAGATGAGCTAGTTCAGGCCCTTGACTAGGTGAATCAGATGAGCTAGTTCAGGCCCTTGACTAGGTGAATCAGATGAGCTAGTTCAGGCCCTTGACTAGGTGAATCAGATGAGCTAGTTCAGGCCCTTGACTAGGTGAATCAGATGAGCTAGTTCAGGCCCTTGACTAGGTGAATCAGATGAGCTAGTTCAGGCCCTTGACTAGGTGAATCAGATGAGCTAGTTCAGGCCCTTGACTAGGTGAATCAGATGAGCTAGTTCAGGCCCTTGACTAGGTGAATCAGATGAGCTAGTTCAGGCCCTTGACTAGGTGAATCAGATGAGCTAGTTCAGGCCATTGACTAGGTGAATCAGATTAGCTAGTTCAGGCCATTGACTAGGTGAATCTGGTGAGCTACAAAAAAATGGTGAAATGCCTGGGGGTCCCTGGGGAGAGTTTGAGAACCACTGACCTAGGCCTAGTTCCCTTGGTTATGTGTCTTCTCTCTCCAAGGTGCTAGTGAATGCAGTAGGGTCCCAGTCTAGGGATGGAGCAGTGTGCGTGTGTGGAGCGGGAGCTGGAGAAGGTGCTCCATAGGTTTGTCATGTACGGACACCAGTCAGAGGAACGGCTGGACGAACTACTACGCAGCGTCTGTGAGCTACGGGGACAGCTGGTCACATTCGGTAAGGCCAAGCCACCTCCACGCTCTAGTTTAGAAGTAGTGTCCGCTCCAGTCATCCTGTAACTTGCAGGTGCATGGTACAAAATAAAATAATGATAGATACCTGCACACACTGTTAAAGGCCCCATATTCAAGGAATTTGATGCAAGAGTATAACTAAAGCATCGAACAATATGCAATGAAGTTATGAAATATTGCTTTGCTCCGGTTGCGTGCCATGACTCATGAGTGTTCAGGCACAGAAGTGATTCATAGGTCTCTTTATGTAACTTTCAACAGGACTGCTTTTAGCCTTTTAACATTATAACTTGCTGTCTCCTTCAGGGCAGAGACACGTATTTGAGAGTTGGGGCAACTTTTAGAATGTTGAATAGTGTTCTAATTCTAGACATTCAGTTACATAGCATTGTTTGAATATTCCCATGTAATGCTAATGGTGTGCTAACCATAGAAATATGTAATTATTGGTGTGTTCGTAAATTTGCTCTGGCTATCTACTCCGAGAGTGCATAATAACGAAGGAATTTACGAACGCTCAACACCCGTTGAATATGGCCGGTGTCAGTAAATGTTGGCAAAAAAACATAATTAAATTGTTGCCAGCAGCACAGTTAGTCACCAACGCTCTGGATAACATGAAAACACCTTAACTAGCTCTGCTAGGGCTAGTAAAATGGTCAGAGTGAGATTTTCTCTCATTTGTGTCTGGAAGTAGCTAGCCAACGTTAACCAGTTAGCTTGGGTGCTTGACTGTCGTTGTGAGGTCCGAACACTCGGATCAACCCTACTCCTCGGCCGGAGCGTCCAGTGTGCGCTCTGAACGCTCCGAGAGCGAAACACTCTGAATTTACGAATGGACAATCTGACAATGCTCTGAATTTACGAACGCCCAGAGTGGACTCTGGCACTCCAGATTTGAATTGACGAACACACCCTATATTTATATGGCGCCAACATGGCTGCCATAGAATGTTGTGTCATGTCAATGCATCACAATGCAGAAACCTCAATGTCCCAACTCTCTGAATATATGGCGCTCCTTTAGGGGTACAAGATGCAGATCTGTCGGTGCTGTCTCAGACGATGGCCCAGTGTTGTAAGAACATTAAAGAAACGGTACAGCTGCTGGCCTCCAGACACAAGGACATCCACGGCAGTGTCTCCAAAGTCGGCAAAGCTATCGACAGGGTAAGAGTTTCCCAATAAATGCTTTCATTGTAGTATCTTTATATTTTTAGAAAATATGAATCTTGACACAACTTCCTTGTGGTTTAAGCCAATATTATAAACGTAAGCACACAAGGGAGAAATATATTTCCTCTTGTCCTTTGGTTGTTTCCTGGTCGTCGTTGCTGTAGAACTTTGATGCAGAGGTGAGTGCAGTAGTGGCAGAGACAGTGTGGGACTCACCTGAGAGACAAAAGTACCTGAGTGAGACCATCGTGGAACACCTGTACAGACAAGGCATGCTGAGCGTGGCAGAGGACCTATGTCAGGTAAACAGAACAATTGATATGAAACAAAATCCTGCACACCCTGTTGGTCCCCAGAACCAGAATTGAATAACTTGTATATGTATTAAAACTGCCTGCCTTCTCTGTTGTGTGTGTCCCAGGAGTCTGGAGTAGTGATTGACATGAGCATGAAGCAGCCGTTCTTGGAACTCAACAGGATCCTGGAGGCCTTAAGGATGCAGGACCTCAGACCAGCACTAGAGTATGTACTGTACCTCCTCTCTGTTATATACTGACCTCAGACCAGCACTAGAGTATGTACTGTACCTCCTCTCTGTTATATACTGACCTCAGACCAGCACTAGAGTATGTACTGTACCTCCTCTCTGTTATATACTGACCTCAGACCAGCACTGGAGTATGTACTCTACCTCTATCTCCTCTCTGTGTGGAGTTCAATGTGAATCACACCCCTCTTTGATCATTTTGAGCCATTCAGTAACTGACTTTAGAACAGTGAAAACAATTGAGATCTGAAAGACTTGTAGACACCCGGTCAGGTTTGGGGTCAATACCAGAGTTGAAGGTTAATTGGAATTTCGGTTAACTTCCTGAATTGATTGAATTGAAATGTAATTGAGCCCAACCCTGGGGTCTATTCACTAGGAGCCAAACAGAAGGAGACGGGGAGGTACCTACCTGAATTTGTCCAATAGAAATGATTGTTTTCAGTTTGCTATGGTGTGCACTAATTACATGATTACAAGCGTCTCTCTCCCTGGCTCCAGGTGGGCAGTAACAAACCGGCAGCGCCTGCTGGACCTGAACAGTACCCTGGAGTTCAAGCTGCACCGCCTCTACTTCATCAGCCTGTTAAACGGAGGCATCACCAACCAGCTGGAGGCGCTACAGTACGCCAGGCACTTCCAGCCCTTCGCCTCACAGCACCAGAGAGGTAGGGGACACAGACAGCCTGGGCCCTGTTCAGGTCAGGAGGGTGGGACAGATAGAAATGTATAGAGCAGATACAGTGGGGAAAAAAAGTATTTAGTCAGCCACCAATTGTGCAAGTTCTCCCACTTAAAAAGATGAGAGAGGCCTGTAATTTTCATCATAGGTACACGTCAACTATGACAGACAAAATGAGAAAAAAAAATCCAGAAAATCACATTGTATGATTTTTAATGAATTTATTTGCAAATTAAGGTGGAAAATAAGTATTTGGTCAATAACAAAAGTTTCTCAATACTTTGTTATATACCCTTTGTTGGCAATGACACATGTCAAACGTTTTCTGTAAGTCTTCACAAGGTTTTCACACACTGTTGCTGGTATTTTGGCCCATTCCTCCATGCAGATCTCCTCTAGAGCAGTGATGTTTTGGGGCTGTCGCTGGGCAACACGGACTTTCAACTCCCTCCAAAGATTTTCTATGGGGTTGAGATCTGGAGACTGGCTAGGCCACTCCAGGACCTTGAAATGCTTCTTACGAAGCCACTCCTTCGTTGCCCGGGCGGTGTGTTTGGGATCATTGTCATGCTGAAAGACCCAGCCACGTTTCATCTTCAATGCCCTTGCTGATGGAAGGAGGTTTTCACTCAAAATCTCACGATACATGGCCCCATTCATTCTTTCCTTTACACGGATCAGTTGTCCTGGTCCCTTTGCAGAAAAACAGCCCCAAAGCATGATGTTTCCACCCCCATGCTTCACAGTAGGTATGGTGTTCTTTGGATGCAACTCAGCATTCTTTGTCCTCCAAACACGACGAGTTGAGTTTTTACCAAAAAGTTCTATTTTGGTTTCATCTGACCATATGACATTCTCCCAATCCTCTTCTGGATCATCCAAATGCACTCTAGCAAACTTCAGACAGGCCTGGACATGTACTGGCTTAAGCAGGGGGACACGTCTGCCACTGCAGGATTTGAGTCCCTGGCGGCGTAGTGTGTTACTGATGGTAGGCTTTGTTACTTTGGTCCCAGCTCTCTGCAGGTCATTCACTAGGTCCCCCCGTGTGGTTCTGGGATTTTTGCTCACCGTTCTTGTGATCATTTTGACCCCACGGGGTGAGATCTTGCGTGGAGCCCCAGATCGAGGGAGATTATCAGTGGTCTTGTATGTCTTCCATTTCCTAATAATTGCTCCTACAGTTGATTTCTTCAAACCAAGCTGCTTACCTATTGCAGATTCAGTCTTCCCAGCCTGGTGCAGGTCTACAATTTTGTTTCTGATGTCCTTTGACAGCTCTTTGGTCTTGGCCATAGTACAGTTTGGAGTGTGACTGTTTGAGGTTGTGGACAGGTGTCTTTTATACTGATAACAAGTTCAAACAGGTGCCATTAATACAGGTAACGAGTGGAGGACAGAGGAGCCTCTTAAAGAAGAAGTTACAGGTCTGTGAGAGCCAGAAATCTTGCATGTTTGTAGGTGACCAAATACTTATTTTCCACCATAATTTGCAAATAAATTCATTAAAAATCCTACAATGTGATTTTCAGGATTTTTTTTTCTCAATTTGTCTGTCATAGTTGACGTGTACCTATGATGAAAATTACAGGCCTCTCTCATCTTTTTAAGTGGGAGAACTTGCGCAATTGGTGGCTGACTAAATACTTTTTTCCCCCACTGTATATGATGGTCTGAACGGAGGCACTAACAGTCCTACACCTCACAGCACCAGAGAGGTAGGGACAGAGACACACCCTGGCTGGGGCCTCCTGGTGGTTTTGAAGAGGGGTAGGGACAGAGACACACCCTGGCTGGGGCCTCCTGGTGGTTTTGAAGAGGGGTAGGGACAGAGACATACCTGGCTGGGGCCTCCTGGTGGTTTTGAAGAGGGGTAGGGACAGAGACACACCCTGGCTGGGGCCTCCTGGTGGTTTTGAAGAGTCCTCTCCCTCCAGACATCCTTCCTGATCACTGTCTCCTCTCCCCCAGACATCCTTAATAACACTGTCTCCTCTCCCCCAGACATCCTTAATAACACTGTCTCCTCTCCCCCAGACATCCTTAATAACACTGTCTCCTCTCCCCCAGACATCCTTAATAACACTGACTCCTCTCCCCCAGACATCCTTAATAACACCGTCTCCTCTCCCCCAGACATCCTTATTAAAAACACTGTCTCCTCTCCCCCAGACGTCCTTAATAACACTGTCTCCTCTCCCCCAGACGTCCTTAATAACAGTGTCTCCTCTCCCCCAGACATCCTTAATAACAGTGTCTCCTCTCCCCCAGACATCCTTAATAACAGTGTCTCCTCTCCCCCAGACATCCTTAATAACAGTGTCTCCTCTCCCCCAGACATCCTTAATAACAGTGTCTCTTCTCTCCCAGACATCCTTAATAACAGTGTCTCCTCTCCCCCAGACATCCAGATCCTCATGGGTAGTCTGGTGTACCTGCGGCACGGCATAGAGAACTCTCCCTACCGCTCGCTGCTAGAGACCAACCAGTGGGCTGAGATCTGTAACAGCTTCACCAGGGACGCCTGCTCTCTGCTGGGGCTTTCTGTAGAGTCACCTCTCAGTGTCAGGTTAGACACACACACACACACACACACACACGGCAGTGAGTATGACGCTGATAGTAAGATTCCTTTCAATGCTCTTGTCTTTGTTTTTCACTGCAGTAAGTATCTGTGATTTCTGTGTTGAATGTTATTCTCTGTCAGTTTTGCGTCAGGCTGCATGGCTCTGCCAGTCCTGATGAACATCAAACAGGTGATCGAACAGAGACAATGTAGTGGAGTCTGGACACACAAAGACGAGCTGCCTGTAAGTCTCCCTCTCTAAGCTCTCTCTGCTATTCTCTCATGACTTTTTCTGGGCGACGACGACTCAGAGTATTTATTAGCATTTTCAAAGCATGAATTGTAATTCATAAGTATTCCTAACATCTATAGGACTATAACCATTTATAATGGATTATTAATGAAGGTTGTCATAGAAGGGTAACGGTCCTGTCTCCTCTCCCTCCAGATTGAGATAGACCTGGGGAAGAAGTGCTGGTACCACTCTGTGTTCGCCTGTCCCATCCTCAGGCAGCAGACGTCAGAGAGCAACCCTCCCATGAAGCTCATCTGTGGACACGTCATCTCCAGAGATGCCCTCAACAAACTCACCAACGCTGGAAAGTAAGTCTGATCCAGGCTGACCGACAGACAGACAGGCTGGCACTCAACCATTGGCAGAGTCAGACCTGTGTAATTATGTGGTTAAACTCTCCTGCCTGCCTGTGTATGTCTAACTCTCTCTGTCCTCCATCTCCTCTCCTCAGACTGAAATGTCCCTACTGTCCCATGGAGCAGAACCCGTCAGATGCCAAGCAGATCTTCTTTTGATCCCCCATCCTGTTTCCTGAAACCCCCAGGCAGAGTGGAGCTACAGAATCTACCTGCTACCCCAGGACCTGTCAATCCCCCATCCTACCTCCTCACAGGCACCAATTTGCCCCAGTCTCCCCCCCCCCCCCCCCCCAGTGATGGCCCAAGGCTGTAATACTCCCGCCTCGTCATTCCCCCCTCAACAGCTCCTAGTGTACCTGGGGCCGATGTGGATGGCCCAACAAATAACTTCTACCCATAGGGAGAGAGAAAGGAGTCGGTGGACATGAGAACCAAGGAAACGTCTCACAAAAGTATTGTTCATTCATCGACACTCGTTCATTTGCAACTGCCTGCAGAACTTATAGGCTTTTTCTTTAAGGATGTGATGAGGCGTTATGTTTTCTTTTGTGGGATTTTGATAGGGTATCAAGTTGAGTTGATGTTGATACGGTATCAAGTCAAGTTGAGTTGATAGGGTATCAAGTTGACATTGATAGGGTATCAAATTGAGTTGATATGGTATCAAGTTGAGTTGATATGGTATCAAGTTGAGTTGATAGGGTGTCAAGTTGAGTTGATAAGGGTATCAAGTTGAGTTGATAGGGTGTCAAGTTGAGTTGATAAGGGTATCAAGTTGAGTTGATAGGGTGTCAAGTTGAGTTGATAAGGGTATCAAGTTGAGTTGATAAGGGTATCAAGTTGAGTTGATAAGGGTATCAAGTTGAGTTGATAGGGTATCAAGTTGAGTTGACGTTGATAGGGTATCAAGTTGAGTTGACGTTGATAGGGTATCAAGTTGAGTTGACGTTGATAGGGTATCAAGTTGAGTTGACGTTGATAGGGTATCAAGTTGAGTTGACGTTGATAGGGTATCAAGTTGACGTTGATAGGGTATTTGGATGACTGCTCTGTTCCTTTTTTCTTTCCTCTATCTGTCCATCTGTAGGATTTCCTCAGTACACAGAATGGCTCAGTTGAATGTTAGAGGGGTGATGTGACATTGTTCTTTAGGAAGTTGTCTGATTTCAGGAGAGTATTTAAACTTCTATATTACAGAGGTAAAGCTAAGTGGCCTCTGAGAAAGTGTATTCGCATAAAAATTGTATTGAGAGGTTGTGATTGGCTGATAGGTGGAGGTGACCGTGGTTACAGTTTGTGAATGGAACACTGATTGTATTATAAAAAAAAAAAACATGTATCTTTTTGGCGACGATATAATAAAGGCCCTGATTGGTTGAAAGTCACTTTGGGTTACAGTACATGTATCAGTGTGATGATCAACAGTTGTGATCGATGGAGAGGTCGAGGGTCAATTGGCTGATTGATTTTGCGACTGGCTCCAATAACAATATTTTCCTGAAGAAGGAAGCCATGTTTCTTGTTCTGTGTAGGCCCATGTATTCAACAAAAACAAATCTACTACTGTGAACTCTGCTTTTGTTTTTATTTATCATCGCTAGAATCACGTCTCCTGTAAAATAGTGAAGCGATAATTAACATAATACATTTTATGAAATATAATTATGCCACAAAATAGTAACATCAGTTTTGGGTTGGATCCATGATCAAATCCTTCTCCGTTGTCCAAACCGATAGCTCCTAGCCCATGAAATGGTGATGTCATACCAGCCCATGGAATGGTGATGTCAGCGAGTTCTGCACCAGCATCTCTTTAACAGCCAACACATGGTAGCAGTCAGCCATTATATCAACTCTGCACTGATCTCCAGTCAGAATGAATGATGGTGGCAGGTATAAAAAAAAAAGTAAAAATATTTTATGCTTTGTGTGTGCGCACACTTGTTTGGTTGATTTTACATTTGATTTACTGCATTTGGTTGACAATCATTCATCTCCTTTCCCAGGTTGACAGAATACATTAAGGTCTGTTATGGCTGCTTCTTCTTTGGGTTATTTTTCTTTTCCAGTAGTCAGTTATTGAGTTCTTGTATGATAGGTTTGACTTTTACCTGCTTCTCTTTCTTTATTCAAGTTGTTGTATTGTACATATTTATCCTCTAACATGTTTCATATTATACTTGCATCTTAAAATGGAATAAAAACTTTATACTCCAACTCTGTTTCTATGTTTGTGGAAAGTATTACAGTTTGGTTGGTTTTTGGTTCAGTTAGCTGCAGAAAGATGTACCGGGTAACAATTTTTTTGGTGAGAGCCAATATTAGCTATTGAGGTTGACTCACATGCTCCTCTTGCTGATGCCACCAGATGGCGACAGGACCACACTGTAGATGACTTCTACATACTAAACAACATGCCTTAGTTTTGGTTGCCAGCCTGAGAATTTAGTTGCAGAAAGGTCCCCACCTGGGCTAGCTGTATTCACTTCACGCAAACAATTGTCCTCCTGTTGACTTTAACTGGTGTGTGGTATAGTTGTATGTGATACTGTAAACCACCTACACTGAATGGTTGAAATCCAAGCCGTGTAGAGTCCCTCCCACATACAGAGCAGCAACACACAGAAGCATGAGTTATCTTTCACCATCGTCATCCAACACTCCACAGACAGTCACCTATGTGAGCAGTGGAGTTATATTAAGCCCTGGTTTATATAATATTGTTAGATGGAGGTTGGTGAGTCAGAGGGAGAGATGGTGTTTGGCTTGACCCCCCCCCCCCCCCTGTTAGCTAACTGCTCAAATCATGAACCTTGCAATTACACAAGTCATATATGCTTGAGAGTGGGTGGGAGGAGGGCTCATAGTAATGGCTAGGATGGAGTAAATTAAATGGTATCAAACACATTTAAATGTGTTTGAGAGTTCCATACCATTCCATTGATTCTGTTCCAGCCTATACTATGAGCCCTCCTCCCCAATTAAGGTGCCACCAGCCACCTGTGGTACACACACACACATATGTTTACATCTGGGTTCTAAAATAACACTGGGTGTTTGTTGTGTGTGTGTCCAGCACTCAACTTCACAAAACCATCCAGGGCAGCTACTCCCCTTCTCTACAGATTACCTTGGCTGGCTCCCATAGAAAGACCTGTTCCTTACGCTAACAAAGATCCTCCAGTTTCCATCTGGGCTGACCTCTGACCTCTAATGTCCAAACTCAGGGAGGAGGCACGTAGCGGCCAGGGTTGGACAAGGGAGGGAGGGGTGGTGTGTGTGTGTATTTGTAAGCCAGGGTTGTACAGGGGAGTGACAGGGTGTGTGTGCTGGGATAAGGATCCAAGGCAGAGACATTCTAAAGGGTATTTTCCCAGCAGCTTCCTCCAGCCCGTAGTCTAGAGGGGCCACAAAAACTAATCTCTCAGTTAATAGTCTCCTTCACTAGAGATATTGGGAGAATCTCAGTTGCATACTCCTCGTGTCCTCTCTCCTCGCCTCCTTCTCAAAACCCATTGTACGAATAAGCCAGTGGTCCCTCCCCTCTGACCTTCTCCTCCAATGGGTTTTGAGAAGGAGGCGAGGAGTACGCAATTGAGAGATTCTCCTATTGTCCAGTCCTGCACACAACAGATAGGTATTTAAAGTCCCAGGAGGATGGGGGAACGGTAACAAAGTCTGAGCTAAATGTAGTACAAGACTCTAGGGTTGATGTACGTCACAGGGCTCAGTGTAGTATAGTATAGCACGGTACAGAACATTACAGTAGCATACCACTGGACTACTACAAGTTGTAGGTACAGGTTGTGCTTTTGTTTGTATTCCTTAGTCAACAGCTAACATAAAGAAAATTGCCCTCACACCACTTGATAAATGTTTATTATATAAATTCAGAAGCAACATATATAATGTGTATATATATTTGTTATTTAATTCCAGTGGTTTAACACAAGGATAGTACAGTATTTACTTTTCAAAGCATCGCTGTCGGATGAAAAACTATTTTTGCCATATATCTTTTTACATGTATTGAAAGCAGTAACTCCCCTCAATGTACTCTCTGAATATTTAATGACTCTAGGACCAAGAAAATGTATTCAAAACAGCTTCTCAAGTTTTGTAATTGTATGTTTGTTATTGAGAAAATATGGCAATTTCTTCCATTTGATTAACAGTTTCTGTTTAGGAGATGAGGTTTTCCTCCGACAGCAACGATAGATACAAGTGAATGATCAGTATTTAGTCCAATGGGATGCAGAATAATGGCCAGAGCTTTAATACTAGGCTGTATTTGGCTATTCATTCAAAGTGTCCTTTACTCAAACAGTACATGCTTCTGCAGCATTAGTATATCCAAATTACAACTATAAACAGATTACAATATAGTGATTTGGGGACAGAAAATAGAATCACATGAAAATAAATATACATTCTATAAAATGTCCTCAATACAGTATTGTTACAGTATTGCAGTTTTCTTAAAGGGTCATTTTACCCCCCAAAAAGATATTGTCATCCTCATCACTAAAATTGCCCTTGTTGTTAATGGCAGAGCAATAGCATCCGTGTTGGCCTCTGACGGTCTAGTACTCGTACTTAACTCAGTGGTACAGCTTCCTCCTCTCTGAGCCCAGCACCCTGGACGCTCCCTGAATGAAGAGAACATTTAATGTCATTTACATTAGGCCTACTGTACCCACCACAGAGACAATGACCGTATCTCACCACACCGGGACAAAACCCAAATCCCTTTAGATCGTTCTTTGCATCCAAAACGGCACCCTATTCCCTATATAGTGCACTACTTTTGACAAGAGCCCTATAGGTCCTAGTCAAAAGTAGTGTACTATACAGGGTATAGGGTGCCATTTGGGGCGCACACACCCTTACTTTACCCCAGTCAGTGATTGAACTTCAACTAGCCCACAGAACGGCTGTGAGGATTGGAACTATCAAACACACTGGTTTGAATATATACACACAGAACAACATTAGATTAAGTAACATTTACAAATAGGTTATTATTATTATTATCATTCTTTGTATAACAAGCAGCCCTCTAAAGTGAGGTTTGGTCAGTGTCGTGTTTGAGGGAATGTACAGTGTTCTCGACTCTTAATACGCTGTCATTTATTGGTGGACTGAAACAGGAAGTTGTCATTGATTGGTGGATTGAAAGAGGAAGTAGGAAGTGGAACCTCCAATAAACAGTACCAGATGGGGTGTATCATTGCATTGCTGATTATATATGCACACTATTCAGTCTTGTTCATACAGGTCTAGGAGTATAGGAGTGCAGAGTTGCTTTGGAATTGGAACTGGACCCTCCACAAGGACATAGAGATAAGGGGTGAGGATTTGGTTTGGAATGGGGCCCTCCTGTCCTTTCAAGTCTGTAAGAAGCCTGAGTCTTCATGAAGGAGATAGGAAGAGGGGGCG
>NW_028157408.1:375000-405345 GCF_964263955.1 Coregonus lavaretus
GAGAAATGAGAGAGACAGACAGGCAGAGAGGTATAGAAAGACAGGTGGAGGTCAGGGAGAAATTAGAGAGACAGACAGGCAGAGAGGTATAGAGAGACAGGTGGAGGTCAGGGAGAAATGAGAGAGACAGACAGGCAGAGAGGTATAGAGAGACAGGTGGAGGTCAGAGAGAAATTAGAGAGACAGACAGGCAGAGAGGTATAGAGAGACAGGTGGAGGTCAGGGAGAAATGAGAGAGACAGACAGGCAGAGAGGTATAGAGAGACAGGTGGAGGTCAGGGAGAAATGAGAGAGACAGACAGGCAGAGAGGTATAGAGAGGTGGAGGTCAGGGAGAAATGAGAGAGACAGACAGGCAGAGAGGTATAGAGAGACAGGTGGTCAGTGAGAAATGAGAGAGACAGACAGGCAGAGAGGTATAGAGAGACAGGTGGCAGGGAGAAATGAGAGAGACAGACAGGCAGAGAGGTATAGAGAGACAGGTGGAGGTCAGGGAGAAATGAGAGAGACAGACAGGCAGAGAGGTATAGAGAGACAGGTGGAGGTCAGGGAGAAATGAGAGAGACAGACAGGCAGAGAGGTATAGAAAGACAGGTGGAGGTCAGGGAGAAATGAGAGAGACAGACAGGCAGAGAGGTATAGAGAGGTGGAGGTCAGGGAGAAATGAGAGAGACAGACAGGCAGAGAGGTATAGAGAGACAGGTGGAGGTCAGGGAGAAATGAGAGCGACAGACAGGCAGAGAGGTATAGAGAGACAGGTGGAGGTCAGAGAGAAATGAGAGAGACAGACAGGCAGAGAGGTATAGAGAGGTGGAGGTCAGGGAGAAATGAGAGAGACAGACAGGCAGAGAGGTATAGAGAGACAGGTGGAGGTCAGGGAGAAATGAGAGAGACAGACAGGCAGAGAGGTATAGAGAGGTGGAGGTCAGGGAGAAATGAGAGAGACAGACAGGCAGAGAGGTATAGAGAGGTGGAGGTCAGGGAGAAATGAGAGAGACAGACAGGCAGAGAGGTATAGAGAGACAGGTGGAGGTCAGGGAGAAATGAGAGAGACAGACAGGCAGAGAGGTATAGAGAGGTGGAGGTCAGGGAGAAATGAGAGAGACAGACAGGCAGAGAGGTATAGAGAGACAGGTGGAGGTCAGAGAGAAATTAGAGAGACAGACAGGCAGAGAGGTATAGAGAGACAGGTGGAGGTCAGGGAGAAATGAGAGAGACAGACAGGCAGAGAGGTATAGAGAGGTGGAGGTCAGGGAGAAATGAGAGAGACAGACAGGCAGAGAGGTATAGAGAGACAGGTGGAGGTCAGGGAGAAATGAGAGCGACAGACAGGCAGAGAGGTATAGAGAGACAGGTGGAGGTCAGAGAGAAATGAGAGAGACAGACAGGCAGAGAGGTATAGAGAGACAGGTGGAGGTCAGGGAGAAATGAGAGAGACAGACAGGCAGAGAGGTATAGAGAGACAGGTGGAGGTCAGGGAGAAATGAGAGAGACAGACAGGCAGAGAGGTATAGAGAGACAGGTGGAGGTCAGAGAGAAATGAGAGAGACAGACAGGCAGAGAGGTATAGAGAGGTGGAGGTCAGGGAGAAATGAGAGAGACAGACAGGCAGAGAGGTATAGAGAGACAGGTGGAGGTCAGGGAGAAATGAGAGAGACAGACAGGCAGAGAGGTATAGAGAGACAGGTGGAGGTCAGGGAGAAATGAGAGAGACAGACAGGCAGAGAGGTATAGAGAGGTGGAGGTCAGGGAGAAATGAGAGAGACAGACAGGCAGAGAGGTATAGAGAGACAGGTGGAGGTCAGGGAGAAATGAGAGCGACAGACAGGCAGAGAGGTATAGAGAGACAGGTGGAGGTCAGAGAGAAATGAGAGAGACAGACAGGCAGAGAGGTATAGAGAGGTGGAGGTCAGGGAGAAATGAGAGAGACAGACAGGCAGAGAGGTATAGAGAGACAGGTGGCAGGGAGAAATGAGAGAGACAGACAGGCAGAGAGGTATAGAGAGACAGGTGGAGGTCAGGGAGAAATGAGAGAGACAGACAGGCAGAGAGGTATAGAGAGGTGGAGGTCAGGGAGAAATGAGAGAGATAGACAGGCAGAGAGGTATAGAGAGACAGGTGGAGGTCAGAGAGAAATGAGAGAGACAGACAGGCAGAGAGGTATAGAGAGGTGGAGGTCAGGGAGAAATGAGAGAGACAGACAGGCAGAGAGGTATAGAGAGACAGGTGGAGGTCAGAGAGAAATTAGAGAGACAGACAGGCAGAGAGGTATAGAGAGACAGGTGGAGGTCAGGGAGAAATGAGAGAGACAGACAGGCAGAGAGGTATAGAGAGGTGGAGGTCAGGGAGAAATGAGAGAGACAGACAGGCAGAGAGGTATAGAGAGACAGGTGGAGGTCAGGGAGAAATGAGAGTGACAGACAGGCAGAGAGGTATAGAGAGACAGGTGGAGGTCAGAGAGAAATGAGAGAGACAGACAGGCAGAGAGGTATAGAGAGGTGGAGGTCAGGGAGAAATGAGAGAGACAGACAGGCAGAGAGGTATAGAGAGACAGGTGGAGGTCAGGGAGAAATGAGAGAGACAGACAGGCAGAGAGGTATAGAGAGACAGGTGGAGGTCAGAGAGAAATGAGAGAGACAGACAGGCAGAGAGGTATAGAGAGGTGGAGGTCAGGGAGAAATGAGAGAGACAGACAGGCAGAGAGGTATAGAGAGACAGGTGGAGGTCAGGGAGAAATGAGAGAGACAGACAGGCAGAGAGGTATAGAGAGACAGGTGGAGGTCAGGGAGAAATGAGAGAGACAGACAGGCAGAGAGGTATAGAGAGACAGGTGGAGGTCAGGGAGAAATGAGAGAGACAGACAGGCAGAGAGGTATAGAGAGACAGGTGGAGGTCAGGGAGAAATGAGAGAGACAGACAGGCAGAGAGGTATAGAGAGACAGGTGGAGGTCAGGGAGAAATGAGAGAGACAGACAGGCAGAGAGGTATAGAGAGACAGGTGGAGGTCAGGGAGAAATGAGAGAGACAGACAGGCAGAGAGGTATAGAGAGACAGGTGGAGGTCAGGGAGAAATGAGAGAGACAGACAGGCAGAGAGGTATAGAGAGACAGGTGGAGGTCAGGGAGAAATGAGAGAGACAGACAGGCAGAGAGGTATAGAGAGACAGGTGGAGGTCAGGGAGAAATGAGAGAGACAGACAGGCAGAGAGGTATAGAGAGACAGGTGGAGGTCAGGGAGAAATGAGAGCACGGACAGGCAGAGAGGTATAGAGAGACAGGTGGAGGTCAGAGAGAAATGAGAGAGACAGACAGGCAGAGAGGTATAGAGAGGGTGGAGGTCAGGGAGAAATGAGAGAGACAGACAGGCAGAGAGGTATAGAGAGACAGGTGGAGGTCAGGGAGAAATGAGAGAGACAGACAGGCAGAGAGGTATAGAGAGACAGGTGGAGGTCAGAGAGAAATGAGAGAGACAGACAGGCAGAGAGGTATAGAGAGGTGGAGGTCAGGGAGAAATGAGAGAGACAGACAGGCAGAGAGGTATAGAGAGACAGGTGGAGGTCAGGGAGAAATGAGAGAGACAGACAGGCAGAGAGGTATAGAGAGACAGGTGGAGGTCAGGGAGAAATGAGAGAGACAGACAGGCAGAGAGGTATAGAGAGAGGTGGAGGTCAGGGAGAAATGAGAGAGACAGACAGGCAGAGAGGTATAGAGAGACAGGTGGAGGTCAGGGAGAAATGAAGAGCGACAGACAGGCAGAGAGGTATAGAGAGACAGGTGGAGGTCCAGAGAGAAATGAGAGAGACAGACAGGCAGAGAGGTATAGAGAGGTGGAGGTCAGGGAGAAATGAGAGAGACAGACAGGCAGAGAGGTATAGAGAGACAGGGTGGAGGTCAGGGAGAAATGAGAGAGACAGACAGGCAGAGAGGTATAGAGGAGGTGGAGGTCAGGGAGAAATGAGAGAGACAGACAGGCAGAGAGGTATAGAGAGACAGGTGGAGGTCAGGGAGAAATGAGAGAGACAGACAGGCAGAGAGGTATAGAGAGACAGGTGGAGGTCAGGGAGAAATGAGAGAGACAGACAGGCAGAGAGGTATAGAGAAGGTGGAGGTCAGGGAGAAATGAGAGAGACAGACAGGCAGAGAGGTATAGAGAGAGGTGGAGGTCAGGGAGAAATGAGAGAGACAGACAGGCAGAGAGGTATAGAGAGGTGGAGGTCAGGGAGAAATGGAGAGACAGACAGGCAGAGAGGTATAGAGAGACAGGTGGAGGTCAGAGAGAAATGAGAGAGACAGACAGGCAGAGAGGTATAGAGAGACAGGTGGAGGTCAGGGAGAAATGAGAGAGACAGACAGGCAGAGAGGTATAGAGAGGTGGAGGTCAGGGAGAAATGAGAGAGACAGACAGGCAGAGAGGTATAGAGAGACAGGTGGAGGTCAGGGAGAAATGAGAGCGACAGACAGGCAGAGAGGTATAGAGAGACAGGTGGAGGTCAGAGGAGAAATGAGAGAGACAGACAGGCAGAGAGGTATAGAGAGGTGGAGGTCAGGGAGAAATGAGAGAGACAGACAGGCAGAGAGGTATAGAGAGACAGGTGGAGGTCAGGGAGAAATGAGAGAGACAGACAGGCAGAGAGGTATAGAGAGACAGGTGGAGGTCAGAGAGAAATGAGAGAGACAGACAGGCAGAGAGGTATAGAGAGGTGGAGGTCAGGGAGAAATGAGAGAGACAGACAGGCAGAGAGGTATAGAGAGACAGGTGGAGGTCAGGGAGAAATGAGAGAGACAGACAGGCAGAGAGGTATAGAGAGACAGGTGGAGGTCAGGGAGAAATGAGAGAGACAGACAGGCAGAGAGGTATAGAGAGACAGGTGGAGGTCAGGGAGAAATGAGAGAGACAGACAGGCAGAGAGGTATAGAGAGACAGGTGGAGGTCAGGGAGAAATGAGAGAGACAGACAGGCAGAGAGGTATAGAGAGACAGGTGGAGGTCAGGGAGAAATGAGAGAGACAGACAGGCAGAGAGGTATAGAGAGACAGGTGGAGGTCAGGGAGAAATGAGAGAGACAGACAGGCAGAGAGGTATAGAAGACAGGTGGAGGTCAGGGAGAATGAGAGAGACAGACAGGCAGAGAGGTATAGAGAGACAGGTGGAGGTCAGGGAGAAATGAGAGAGACAGACAGGCAGAGAGGTATAGAGAGACAGGTGGAGGTCAGGGAGAAATGAGAGAGACAGACAGGCAGAGAGGTATAGAGAGGTGGAGGTCAGGGAGAAATGAGAGAGACAGACAGGCAGAGAGGTATAGAGAGACAGGTGGATCAGGGAGAAATGAGAGAGACAGACAGGCAGAGAGGTATAGAGAGACAGGTGGAGGTCAGGGAGAAATGAGAGAGACAGACAGGCAGAGAGGTATAGAGAGACAGGTGGAGGTCAGGGAGAAATGAGAGAGACAGACAGGCAGAGAGGTATAGAGAGACAGGTGGAGGTCAGGGAGAAATGAGAGAGACAGACAGGCAGAGAGGTATAGAGAGACAGGTGGAGGTCAGGGAGAAATGAGAGAGACAGACAGGCAGAGAGGTATAGAGAGACAGGTGGAGGTCAGGGAGAAATGAGAGAGACAGACAGGCAGAGAGGTATAGAGAGACAGGTGGAGGTCAGGGAGAAATGAGAGAGACAGACAGGCAGAGAGGTTATAGAGAGACAGGTGGAGGTCAGGGAGAAATGAGAGAGACAGACAGGCAGAGAGGTATAGAGAGACAGGTGGAGGTCAGGGAGAAATGAGAGAGACAGACAGGCAGAGAGGTATAGAGAGACAGGTGGAGGTCAGGGAGAAATGAGAGAGACAGACAGGCAGAGAGGTATAGAGAGACAGGTGGAGGTCAGGGAGAAATGAGAGAGACAGACAGGCAGAGAGGTATAGAGAGACAGGTGGAGGTCAGGGAGAAATGAGAGAGACAGACAGGCAGAGAGGTATAGAGAGACAGACAGGCAGAGAGGTATAGAGAGACAGGTGGAGGTCAGGGAGAAATGAGAGAGACAGACAGGCAGAGAGGTATAGAGAGACAGGAACAGGTCAGGGAGGAATGAGAGAGACAGACAGGCAGAGAGGTATAGAGAGACAGGTGGAGGTCAGGGAGAAATGAGAGAGACAGACAGGCAGAGAGGTATAGAGAGACAGGTGGAGGTCAGGGAGAAATGAGAGAGACAGACAGGCAGAGAGGTATAGGAGGAGAGACAGACAGGCAGAGAGGTATAGAGAGACAGGTGGAGGTCAGGGAGAAATGAGAGAGACAGACAGGCAGAGAGGTATAGAGAGACAGTGGAGGTCAGGGAGATATGAGAGAGACAGACAGGCAGAGAGGTATAGAGAGACAGGTGGAGGTCAGGGAGAAATGAGAGAGACAGACAGGCAGAGAGGTATAGAGAGACAGGTGGAGGTCAGGGAGAAATGAGAGAGACAGACAGGCAGAGAGGTATAGAGAGACAGGTGGAGGTCAGGGAGAAATGAGAGAGACAGACAGGCAGAGAGGTATAGAGAGACAGGTGGAGGTCAGGGAGAAATGAGAGAGACAGACAGGCAGAGAGGTATAGAGAGACAGGTGGAGGTCAGGGAGAAATGAGAGAGACAGACAGGCAGAGAGGTATAGAGAGGTGGAGGTCAGGGAGAAATGAGAGAGACAGACAGGCAGAGAGGTATAGAGAGACAGGTGGAGGTCAGGGAGAAATGAGAGAGACAGACAGGCAGAGAGGTATAGAGAGGTGGAGGTCAGGGAGAAATGAGAGAGACAGACAGGCAGAGAGGTATAGAGAGACAGGTGCAGGGAGAAATGAGAGAGACAGACAGGCAGAGAGGTATAGAGAGACAGGTGGAGGTCAGGGAGAAATGAGAGAGACAGACAGGCAGAGAGGTATAGAGAGGTGGAGGTCAGGGAGAAATGAGAGAGACAGACAGGCAGAGAGGTATAAGAGACAGGTGGAGGTCAGGGAGAAATGAGAGAGACAGACAGGCAGAGAGGTATAGAGAGCAGGTGGAGGTCAGGGGAGAAATGAGAGAGACAGACAGGCAGAGAGGTATAGAGAGACAGGTGGAGGTCAGGGAGAAATGAGAGAGACAGACAGGCAGAGAGGTATAGAGAGACAGGTGGAGGTCAGGGAGAAATGAGAGAGACAGACAGGCAGAGAGGTATAGAGAGGTGGAGGTCAGGAGAAATGAGAGAGACAGACAGGCAGAGAGGTATAGAGAGACAGGTGGAGGTCAGGGAGAAATGAGAGAGACAGACAGGCAGAGAGGTATAGAGAGACAGGTGGAGGTCAGAGAGAAATGAGAGAGACAGACAGGCAGAGAGGTATAGAGAAGGTGGAGGTCAGGGAGAAATGAGAGAGACAGACAGGCAGAGAGGTATAGAGAGACAGGTGGAGGTCAGGGAGAAATGAGAGAGACAGACAGGCAGAGAGGTATAGAGAGACAGGTGGAGGTCAGGGAGAAATGAGAGAGACAGACAGGCAGAGAGGTATAGAGAGACAGGTGGAGGTCAGGGAGAAATGAGAGAGACAGACAGGCAGAGAGGTATAGAGAGACAGGTGGAGGTCAGGGAGAAATGAGAGAGACAGACAGGCAGAGAGGTATAGAGAGACAGGTGGAGGTCAGGGAGAAATGAGAGAGACAGACAGGCAGAGAGGTATAGAGAGACAGGTGGAGGTCAGGGAGAAATGAGAGAGACAGACAGGCAGAGAGGTATAGAGAGACAGGTGGAGGTCAGGGAGAAATGAGAGAGACAGACAGGCAGAGAGGTATAGAGAGACAGGTGGAGTCAGGGAGAAATGAGAGAGACAGACAGGCAGAGAGGTATAGAGAGACAGGTGGAGGTCAGGGAGAAATGAGAGAGACAGACAGGCAGAGAGGTATAGAGAGACAGGTGGAGGTCAGGGAGAAATGAGAGAGACAGACAGGCAGAGAGGTATAGAGAGACAGGTGGAGGTCAGGGAGAAATGAGAGAGACAGACAGGCAGAGAGGTATAGAGAGACAGGTGGAGGTCAGGAGAAATGAGAGAGACAGACAGGCAGAGAGGTATAGAGACGTGGAGGTCAGGGAGAAATGAGAGAGACAGACAGGCAGAGAGGTATAGAGAGACAGGTGGAGGGTTCAGGGAGAAATGAGAGAGACAGACAGGCAGAGAGGTATAGAGAGACAGGTGGAGGTCAGGGAGAAATGAGAGAGACAGACAGGCAGAGAGGTATAGAGAGACAGGTGGAGGTCAGGGAGAAATGAGAGAGACAGACAGGCAGAGAGGTATAGAGAGACAGGTGGAGGTCAGGGAGAAATGAGAGAGACAGACAGGCAGAGAGGTATAGAGAGACAGGTGGAGGTCAGGGAGAAATGAGAGAGGACAGACAGGCAGAGAGGTATAGAGAGACAGGTGGAGGTCAGGGAGAAATGAGAGAGACAGACAGGCAGAGAGGTATAGAGAGACAGGTGGAGGTCAGGGAGAAATGAGAGAGACAGACAGGCAGAGAGGTATAGAGAGACAGGTGGAGGTCAGGGAGAAATGAGAGAGACAGACAGGCAGAGAGGTATAGAGAGACAGGTGGAGGTCAGGGAGAAATGAGAGAGACAGACAGGCAGGAGAGGTATAGAGAGACAGGTGGAGGTCAGGGAGAAATGAGAGAGACAGACAGGCAGAGAGGTATAGAGAGACAGGTGGAGGCAGGGAGAAATGAGAGAGACAGACAGGCAGAGAGGTATAGAGAGGACAGGTGGAGGTCAGGGAGAAATGAGAGAGACAGACAGGCAGAGAGGTATAGAGAGACAGACAGGCAGGAGAGTTATAGAGGACAGGTGGGGTCAGGGAGAAATAGAGAGACAGACAGGCAGAGAGTTATAGAGAGACAGGTGGAGGTCAGGGAGAAATGAGAGAGACAGACAGGCAGAGAGGTATAGAGAGACAGACAGGCAGAGAGGTATAGAGAGACAGGTGGAGGGTCAGGGAGAAATGAGAGAGACAGACAGGCAGAGAGGTCTAGAGAGAAGACAGGCAGAAGGTATAGAGAGACAGACAGGCAGAGAGGTATAGAGAGACAGGTGGAGGTCAGGGAGAAATGAGAGAGACAGACAGGCAGAGAGGTATATGAGAGACAGGTGGAGGTCAGGGAGAAATGAGAGAGAGACAGACAGGCAGAGAGGTATAGAGAGACAGGTGGAGGTCAGGGAGAAATGAGAGAGACAGACAGGCAGAGAGGTATAGAGAGACAGACAGGCAGAGAGGTATAGAGAGACAGGTGGAGGTCAGGGAGAAATGAGAGAGACAGACAGGCAGAGAGGTATAGAGAGACAGGTGGAGGGTCAGGGAGAAATGAGAAGACAGACAGGCAGAGAGGTATAGAGAGACAGTGGAGGTCAGGGAGAAATGAGAGAGACAGACAGCAGGGATGGAGGAGAAGGCAGAGAGGTATAGAGAGACAGGTGGAGGTCAGGGAGAAATGAGAGAGACAGACAGGCAGAGAGGTATAGAGAGACAGGGGAGGTCAGGGAGAAATGAGAGAGACAGACAGGCAGAGAGGTATAGAGAGACAGGTGGAGGTCAGGGAGAAATGAGAGAGACAGACAGGCAGAGAGGTATAGAGAGACAGGTGGAGGTCAGGGAGAAATGAGAGAGACAGACAGGCAGAGAGGTCAGAGAGGTATAGAGAGACAGGTGGAGGTCAGGGAGAAATGAGAGACACAGACAGCCAGAGAGGTATAGAGAGACAGGTGGAGGTCAGGGAGAAATGAGAGAGACAGACAGGCAGAGAGGTATAGAGAGACAGGTGGAGGTCAGGGAGAAATGAGAGAGACAGACAGGCAGAGAGGTATAGAGAGACAGGTGGAGGTCAGGGAGAAATGAGAGAGACAGACAGGCAGAGAGGTATAGAGAGACAGGTGGAGGTCAGGGAGAAATGAGAGAGACAGACAGGCAGAGTGGTATAGAGAGACAGGTGGAGGTCAGGGAGAAATGAGAGAGACAGACAGGCAGAGAGGTATAGAGAGGTGGAGGTCAGGGAGAAATGAGAGAGACAGACAGGCAGAGAGGTATAGAGAGACAGGTGGAGGTCAGGGAGAAATGAGAGAGACAGACAGGCAGAGAGGTATAGAGAGACAGGTGGAGGTCAGGGAGAAATGAGAGAGACAGACAGGCAGAGAGGTATAGAGAGACAGGTGGAGGTCAGGGAGAAATGAGAGAGACAGACAGGCAGAGAGGTATAGAGAGACAGGTGGAGGTCAGGGAGAAATGAGAGAGACAGACAGGCAGAGAGGTATAGAGAGACAGGTGGAGGTCAGGGAGAAATGAGAGAGACAGACAGGCAGAGTGGTATAGAGAGACAGGTGGAGGTCAGGGAGAAATGAGAGAGACAGACAGGCAGAGAGGTATAGAGAGACAGACAGGCAGAGAGGTATAGAGAGACAGACAGGCAGAGAGGTATAGAGAGACAGACAGGCAGAGAGGTATAGAGAGACAGACAGGCAGAGAGGTATAGAGAGACAGACAGGCAGAGAGGTATAGAGAGACAGACAGGCAGAGAGGTATAGAGAGACAGACAGGCAGAGAGGTATAGAGAGACAGACAGGCAGAGAGGTATAGAGAGACAGACAGGCAGAGAGGTATAGAGAGACAGACAGGCAGAGAGGTATAGAGAGACAGACAGGCAGAGAGGTATAGAGAGACAGACAGGCAGAGAGGTATAGAGAGACAGACAGGCAGAGAGGTATAGAGAGACAGACAGGCAGAGAGGTATAGAGAGACAGACAGGCAGAGAGGTGGTGTATTCAGGCCAAGCTCTATAAATCACTATTACTCACAAGGTTTCTATTAAATCAATCGTTTTTTCAGCTCTCTGCTCTCTCCATGTTGTTTCTCAGGCCTGATGTTCTACATCCAGCCTGGATGAGATACATTCACCCTACAGCACTACTCAATCTTTACAAGGAGAGCTGGAGGGACTGTGTGTGTGATTTACACCAGATACAGACTGCAGGGAGAGGCGTTGTCATCTTATTGATACATGGTCCTTATAAATGACTAATGCAGGCCAATTTATAATAACTGGTAGCATTTCATTATGTCTCCTACACACAACACACACAGCCACCACTGGGACGTCGTTCATCTAGTGCTGCCAGTGACGCAGTGATACAGCCCATTCTTCAAACTATAGTTAGTTGTAGGGAGTAGGAAGCCAGGGTGATCTGCCAGAGAGACATGTTGGTTTTAGAGTATTAAAGGACGTTCTCTGTCTGAGAGACATGTTGGTTTTAGAGTATTAAAGGACGTTCTCTGTCTGAGAGACATGTTGGTTTTAGAGTATTAAAGGACGTTCTCTGTTTGAGAGACATGTTGGTTTTAGAGTATTAAAGGACGTTCTCTGTCTGAGAGACATGTTGGTTTTAGAGTATTAAAGGACGTTCTCTGTCTGAGAGACATGTTGGTTTTAGAGTATTAAAGGACATTCTCTGTCTGAGAGACATGTTGGTTTTAGAGTATTAAAGGACGTTCTCTGTCTGAGAGACATGTTGGTTTTAGAGTATTAAAGGACGTTCTCTGTCTGAGAGACATGTTGGTTTCAGAGTATTAAAGGACGTTCTCTGTCTGAGAGACATGTTGGTTTTAGAGTATTAAAGGACGTTCTCTGTCTGAGAGACATGTTGGTTTTAGAGTATTAAAGGACGTTCTCTGTCTGAGAGACATGTTGGTTTTAGAGTATTAAAGGACGTTCTCTGTCTGAGAGACATGTTGGTTTTAGAGTATTAAAGGACGTTCTCTGTCTGAGAGACATGTTGGTTTTAGAGTATTAAAGGACGTTCTCTGTCTGAGAGACATGTTGGCTTTAGAGTATTAAAGGACGTTCTTTCTCTGAGAGACATGTTGGCTTTAGAGTATTAAAGGACGTTCTTTGTCTGAGAGACATGTTGGCTTTAGAGTTTTAAAGGACGTTCTCTGAGAGACATGTTGGCTTTAGAGTATTAAATGACGTTCTTTGTCTGAGAGACATGTTGGCTTTAGAGTATTAAAGGACGTTCTCGGTCTGGACGTCCTTTGAAGGAGCTTTTTAAAACAGAGTACAATGTCAAAGTGTGTTATTGTTGCTAAAATAATAATCAGTTTGGATAGAAGAGATAATAACTGCAGTTGTACGTGTTCATCCCTATATGTTGTCCCAGGATACCATCCCTATATGTTGTCCCAGGGATATCATCCCTATATGTTGTCCCAGGGATACCATCCCTATATGTTGTCCCAGGGATGTCATCCCTATATGTTGTCCCAGGGATATCATCCCTATATGTTGTCCCAGGGATATCATCCCTATATGTTGTCCCAGGGATACCATCCCTATATGTTGTCCCAGGGATATCATCCCTATATGTTGTCCCAGGGATATCATCCCTATATGTTGTCCCAGGGATATCATCCCTATATGTTGTCCCAGGGATATCATCCCTATATGTTGTCCCATGGATACCATCCCTATATGTTTTCCCATGACCAGGCGTTCTTCTCACCTTCTCATATTTCCCTCCAATGGGCAGTGAGTTCTTTGACACGTCCACCTCAGTTCCGTCTTTGTGGTAGAGCTTGATATGTTCCTCCTCATGTCCATGCTCTCTCTTAATGGACTGCATGCTGGAGAAGATGTCCTTCCTACTGCTTCCTGGGCCGCTACCCACTTTGGCCTCTTTCCTGGTGGGGATCATTATAAAGGTTTTCATTCAGGCTTCAAGTCAATTGATAACCTGTTCCCCTGAATGATAACAGCTTGTTATGAAAATGATTTCTATTTCTATTTGAGTTTGCAAGACAGGCATTTCACTATACTTAAAACCTATGAAAATGATTTCTATTTCATCTAGCTTCAACGTTACATTGTAATAGCCTACTTCACAAATATGTCAGTCACACCTCCTACCAGTTCATTCTGTGTGGCACCCACCTGGCAGTAGTACTAACAACACTGCTATGGACTCACACGTGATGTTATTACCCAAGAGCATCATTAATGCCTTCTATTTGAAACAGACAACTTTTTACCGCTTTGTCTGCACTTTATGGAATACACAGAGAATACATAGACTCTCTAATGTAGTACCCATCTGGGTGATGAAACACAGCAGCCATGTTGTGCCTATCAGGAGCTCACTAACCTGGTGATGTTGATGAAACATGGCAGCCATTTTGTGCCTATCAGAGAGCTCACTAACCTGGTGATGTTGATGAAACACGGAAGCCATTTTGTGCCTATCCGAGAGCTCACTAACCTGGTGATGTTGAGGTAGTTGAGCAGCTCTCTCTGGTTGAAGCCTTTCTTTAATAACCTGTTGGTCTGCCTGGGTCCCACCTGGGGCACGGCCCGGCTGCCTTTAGCTGGGGATGCGTCCGGGCGCTCCACTAGGCTGCCTAAACTACCCATACTGCACCGGGCCAGTAGGGCTGTGGGCCGGGTAGGGGTCGAGTAGGGGTCACGGAATGTCTTGCTGGGGTCGCGGGTCAGAGGAAGGGCCTGGACTGACGTTGCCATTGGTTACAGGACAGGGTGGCCACGCGGGGAACTCTTGAGGTAGAGGAAGAGAGGAAAGAAGAGAGGAAGAAAGAGGTTGAGAAACAGAGAATGGATATAAACAAACTGTCATCTGATTCAGAACCCTGTAAAATATCATCTTTGGCATCATGAACCATAATCACCATGACAACCTCCTATTCACCTTCTAACTGTACTCTGTAACATCTTATCTCTTTGGCAATAAACCATCAGATCCAAGACTAAGTCCACACTTTATCTGGTTGCTTACAGTATGTATTCAACTGACTGTCTCTTGTCTGTCTTCCTCTGTTCATCTGATCACTTAACTCCTTATCTCTAGTGGTTAATAAACAATAATAACTATTATCATGATGCTTTATTAGGTTGTCCCGTTCCCTCTGTCTTCCTCAGTATTTCTCCCTTGTCTTTACCCTAGTTATTAGTCTGTTGTTGATGTGAATTCCAGCCATACTCCTCCTGTCTGGCTTTAGCTCTCCTCTCTCAGAGCATGACTTGACATGTGCCTCTTCTCTGTCATCAGCTGTGTGTGTGTGTGTGTGTGTGTCTCGAGGCAGTTTTGTGCAGTCAATGACCCACCTAAAAACCTTTAGAATTTTCACAACACTCCAAATGGAAAAATTAAACACGTTTTTACTTGAGCCACCTAAACTGTGATCTAGTAGTAATAAGTAATTGAGTTCCAAGCTGTTTGTGAGACAATGGCATAGTACACGCTCAAATACTAGCTCATCATAGAGCAACGCTAAAAATAACCAAAACACTTTCCTCCAGTTATTAAGCCTTCAAATCCCACATAATGCATGTGCCTCCTGCCAGAGATACCTCATGCATTATGAAATGATAAAAATGAGATGTAAGCTAAAAGAGAAGATTACAGATGTAGATCGTGTGTGTAGAGTGTGTGTGTGTGTGTGTGTGTGTGTGTGTGTGTGTGTGTGTGTGTGTGTGAGCCTCTTGGGGAAGAGGAGCAGGGAACATATGCACCATCAGAAGCTTGTTATGTAACTGTATGTTTGTGTGTGTGTTCGCCCTCTGTGATGCTACTGACTACAGCAAATCCTAATTGTCTGATAAAGGGGCAGAGTGCTTTGAATCAGGCAGCAGGGACGGACGAGGATGTTCCTTTATTATCAGGGCAGTCCTGCTTTAGTTCCTATAGTGGCGGGTAGGAGCGTTGGGCCAGTAACCAAAAGGTTGCTGGATCGAATCACCGAGCTGTCGTTCTGCCCCTGAGCAAGGCAGTTAACCCACTGCTCCCTGGGCGCCGAAGAAGTGTATGTCAATTAAGGCAGCCCCCTGCACCTCTCTGATTCAGAGGGGTTGGGTTAAATGCGGAAGACACATTTCAGTTGAATGCATTCAGTTGTACAACTGACGAGGTATCCCCCTTTCCCTTTCTCTTACTGTATCCACTTGATTCATTATTTACCTTCCGCTTTCTTTCAAATAACATTATCAATTCAGTCAGTGGATCCTATTGACCACGCCTTCTAATCTACAGCCAGTACAGCTTAACCTACATTTACTATAGCATGCTGTGGTTATTCAGTAGTCATAATAATAATATACAGTTGCGAAGAAAAATCCATATCTCAGACTGCCCATCTTAATCTTTTATTTTTATTGGCCAGTCTGAGAAATTACTTTTTCTTTGCAACTCTGCCTAGAAGGTCAGCATCCCGGAGTCGCCTCTTCACTGTTGACGTTGAGACTGGTGTTTTGCGGGTACTATTTAATGAAGCTGCCAGTTGAGGACCTGTGAGGCGTCTGTTTCTCAAACTAGACACTCTAATGTATTTGTCCTCTTGCTCAGTTGTGCACCGGGGCCTCCCACTCCTCTTTCTATTCTGGTTAGAGCCAGTTTGAGCTGTTCTATGAAGGGAGTAGTACACAGCGTTGTACGAGATCTTCAGTTTCATGGCAATTTCTCGCATGGAATAGCCTTCATTTCTCAGAACATGAATAGACTGACGAGTTTCAGAAGAAAGTTCTTTGTTTCTGGCCATTTTGAGCCTGTAATCGAATCCACAATTACTGAGGCTCCAGATACTCAACTAGTCTCAAGAAGGACAGTTTTATTGCTTCTTTAATCAGCACAACAGTTTTCAGCTGTGCTAACATAATTGCAAAAGGGTTTTCTAATGATCAATTAGCCTTTTAAAATGATAAACTTGGATTAGCAAACACAACGTGCCATTGGAACACAGGACTGACGGTTGCTGATAATGGGCCTCTGTACACCTATGTAGATATTCCATAAAAAATCAGCAGTTTCCAGCTACAATAGCCATTTACAACATTAACAATGTCTACACTGTTAATTTTATGTTATTTTAATGGACAAAAAAAATGCTTTTCTTTCAAAAACAAGGGCCTTTCTAAGTGACCCCAAACTTTTGAACAGTAGTGTATATGTTGAAGAGGGTGGGGCTTAAACTGCATCCTTGTGTTTTTTGCCAATTTTAACCGCACACTTGTTGTTTGTGTACATGTCATATGTTTTTCCCCCAACCCCACTTTCCATCAATTTGTATAGCAGACCCTCATGCCAAATTGAGTCAAAAGTTTTTTTGAAACCAACAAAGCCTGAGAAGACTTTGCCTTTGTTTTGGTTGGATTGTTTGTCAATTAGGGTGTGCAGGGTGAATACGTGGTCTGTCGTAAGGTAATTTGGTAAAAAGCCAATTTCAATTTGTGGTCTGTATATTTTATCATTTCATTGAGGATACCATTAACACCACAGGCCTTTTTGGGTTGGAGGGTTTGTATTTTGTCCTGTAGTTCATTCAATGTAATTGGAGAATCCAGTGGGTTCTGGTAGTCTTTAATAGCTGATTCTAAGATCTGCATTTGATCATGTATATGTTTTAGCTGTTTGTTCTTTGTAATAGGGCCAAAATGATTGGAGAAGTAGTTTACCCATACATCTCCGTTTTGGATAGATAGCTCCTCGTGTTGTTGTTTGTTTTCCAATTTTCCCAGAAGTGGTTAGAGTCTATGGATTCTTCAATTACATTGATCTGATTTCTGACATGCTGTTTCTTCTTTTTCCGTAGTGTATTTCTGTATTGTTTTAGTGATTCACCATAGTGAAGGTGTAGACTCAGGTTTTCTGGGTCTCTATGTTTTTGGTTGGATAGGTTTCTCAATTTGTTTCTTAAGTTTTTGCATTCTTCATCAAACAATTTGTCATTGTTGTTACTTTTCTTCGGTTTTCTGTTAGAGATTTTTTAGATTTGATAAGGAAGCTGAGAGGTCAAATATACTGTTTAGGTTTTCTACTGCCAAGTTTACACCTTCACTATTACAGTGGAACGTTTTGTCCAGGAAGTTGTCTAAAAGGGATTGAATTTGTTGTTGTCTAATTGTTTTTTGGTAGGTTTCGACACTACTTTCCTTCCATCTATAGCATTTCTTAATATTATTCAGACCCTTTACTCTCTCCCTCCCCCATTCCTCCCTCTCCCTCCCCCCTCCATTCCTCACTCCCCCCTCCATTCCTCCCTCTCACCCTCCATTCCACACTCCCCCCTCCATTCCTCCCTCTCCCTCCCTACCTCCATTCCTCCCTCCCTACCTCCATTCCTCCCTCTCCCTCCCCCCTCCATTCCTCCCTCTCCTCTCCCCTTCCATTCCTCCCTCCCCCATTCCTCCCTCTCCCTCCCCCTCCATTCCTCCCTCTCCCTCCCCCCTCCATTCCTCCCTCTCCCTCCATTCCTCCCTCCCCCCTCCATTCTTCCCTCTCCCTTCCATTCCATCCTCTCCCCCTCCATTCCTCCCTCTCCCCCTCCATTCCTCCCTCTCCCCTCTTCATTCCTCTCTCTCTCTCTCTCTCTCTCGCTCTCCTTCTGTCTCTTCAGACAGCTCATTAAGGATCTCTATTGATTTCACCCTGTTGACCCCTCTCTCTTTCCACGAGGATAAACACACACTATGGCCTTAAACCCCTCCACAGAACTTAAACACACACACACACACACACAGGCCTTAAACCAGTCTTAAGACCATAAACATCAGGGGAGTATAAACACACACACATTGTTCTGAGCCAGTAATAATGGCCATCTCTTTAATATAACCCCCCCACAGCCCTCATGTTATCACTGGCTGGTTTCAACATCCAGCAGTAACTAGGTCTAGCCTGATCATCCATTACTGGTAGACAAGTTACAGTAGAGCTGCAGTAATGCGGCAGAAACACTGCTGTAATCACAAATCCAGGCCAGGTCACCTCTCAGTCGGTTCCAAAATAGAGCCAGCAACACAAACACACACACACACACACAGCATCATTTATGTATGAACACGCACACACACACCAAACAAAGTGTGTATTAGCTGGGAGGATAAACAGAAAATGATCGACACCGACCATAACGACCATACCGATCACTTATCGCTTAGGCATTTTTCTGATATCGTTCATTACGATAAGTAGCCTATACTAGAGAAATTAGAAGTTTGAAACGAAATACGTTTTCTAATATGGGTGATTGTTAATGGGACAATTGATGGCTTTAACCATCAAACTAGTAGTAGTAGTTTAAAGGAGAATTTAAAAAAAACTGTGCTGCACATTAATGTTATAAACTGTGGTGCACATTAACGTTATAAACTGTGGTGCACATTAATGTTATAAACTGTGGTGCACATTAATGTTATAAACTGTGGTGCACATTAATGTTATAAACTGTGGTGCACGTTAATGTTATAAACTGTGGTGCACATTAATGTTATAAACTGTGGTGCACATTAATGTTATAAACTGTGGTGCACATTAATGTTATAAACTGTGGTGCACATTAATGTTATAAACTGTGGTGCACATTAACGTTATAAACTGTGGTGCACATTAATGTTATAAACTGTGGTGCACATTAATGTTATAAACTGTGGTGCACATTAATGTTATAAACTGTGGTGCACATTAACGTTATAAACTGTGGTGCACATTAATGTTATAAACTGTGGTGCACATTAATGTTATAAACTGTGGTGCACATTAACGTTATAAACTGTGGTGCACATTAATGTTATAAACTGTGGTGCACGTTAATGTTATAAACTGTGGTGCACATTAATGTTATAAACTGTGGTGCACATTAACGTTATAAACTGTGGTGCACATTAATGTTATAAACTGTGGTGCACATTAATGTTATAAACTGTGGTGCACATTAATGTTATAAACTGTGGTGCACATTAACATTAAAAACTGTGGTGCACATTAATGTTATAAACTGTGGTGCACATTAATGTTATAAACTGTGGTGGACATTAATGTTATAAACTGTGGTGCACGTTAATGTTATAAACTGTGGTGCACGTTAATGTTATAAACTGTGGTGCACATTAATGTTATAAACTGTGGTGCACGTTAATGTTATAAACTGTGGTGCACGTTAATGTTATAAACTGTGGTGCACATTAATGTTATAAACTGTGGTGCACATTAATGTTATAAACTGTGGTGCACATTAATGTTATAAACTGTGGTACACATTAATGTTATAAACTGTGGTGCGCATTAATGTTATAAACTGTGGTGCACGTTAATGTTATAAACTGTGGTGCACAATAATGTTATAAACTGTGGTGCACATTAATGTTATAAACTGTGGTGCACATTAATGTTATAAACTGTGGTGCACATTAATGTTATAAACTGTGGTGCACGTTAATGTTATAAACTGTGGTGCACATTAACGTTATAAACTGTGGTGCATGTTAATGTTAGAAACTGTGGTGCACGTTAATGTTAGAAACTGTGGTGCACATTAATGTTATAAACTGTGGTGCACATTAATGTTATAAACTGTGGTGCACATTAATGTTATAAACTGTGGTGCACATTAATGTTATAAACTGTGGTGCACATTAATGTTATAAACTGTGGTGCACATTAATGTTATAAACTGTAGTGCACATTATTGTTATAAACTGTGGTGCACATTAATGTTATAAACTGTGGTGCACATTGTTATAAACTGTGGTGCACATTAATGTTATAAACTGTGGTGCACATTAATGTTATAAACTGTGGTGCACATTAATGTTATAAACTGTGGTGCACATTAATGTTATAAACTGTGGTGCACATTAATGTTATAAACTGTGGTGCACGTTAATGTTAAAAACTGTGGTGCACATTAATGTTATAAACTGTGGTGCACGTTAATGTTATAAACTGTGGTGCACGTTAATGTTATAAACTGTGGTGTCTCGAGTGGCGCAGTGGTCTAAGGCACTGCATCGCAGTGCTAGCTGTGCCACTAGAGATCCTGGTTCGAATCCAGGCTCTGTCGTAGCCGGCCGCGACCGGGAGACCCATGGGGTGGTGCGCAATTGGCCCAGCGTCGTCCAGGGTAGGGGAGGGAATGGCCGGCAGGGATGTAGCTCAGTTGATAGAGCATGGCGTTTGCAACGCCAGGGTTGTGGGTTTGATTCCCACAGGGGGTATTAAAATAATGTATGCACTAACTGTAAGTCGCTCTGGATAAGAGCGTCTGCTAAATGACGTAAATGTAATGTAAATGTGGTGCACATTCATGTTATAAACTGTGGTGCACATTAATGTTATAAACTGTGGTGCACATTCATGTTATAAACTGTGGTGCACATTAATGTTATAAACTGTGGTGCACATTCATGTTATAAACTGTGGTGCACATTAATGTTATAAACTGTGGTGCACGTTAATGTTATAAACTGTGGTGCACATTAATGTTATAAACTGTGGTGCACAATAATGTTATAAACTGTGGTGCACATTAATGTTATAAACTGTGGTGCACATTAATGTTATAAACTGTGGTGCACGTTAATGTTATAAACTGTGGTGCACGTTAATGTTATCAACTGTGGTGCACGTTAATGTTATAAACTGTGGTGCACATTAATGTTATAAACTGTGGTGCACGTTAATATTATAAACTGTGGTGCACATTAATGTTATAAACTGTGGTGCACATTAATGTTATAAACTGTGGTGCACATTAATGTTATAAACTGTGGTGCACATTAACGTTATAAACTGTGGTGCACGTTAATGTTATAAACTGTGGTGCAAATTAATGTTATAAACTGTGGTGCACGTTAATGTTATAAACTGTGGTGCACATTAACGTTAAAACTGTGGTGCACATTAATGTTATAAACTGTGGTGCACATTAATGTTATAAACTGTGGTGCACGTTAATGTTATAAACTGTGGTGCACGTTAATGTTATAAACTGTGGTGCACGTTAATGTTATAAACTGTGGTGCACGTTAACGTTATAAACTGTGGTGCACGTTAATGTTATAAACTGTGGTGCACGTTAATGTTATAAACTGTGGTGCACGTTAATGTTATAAACTGTGGTGCACATTAATGTTATAAACTGTGGTGCACGTTAATGTTATAAACTGTGGTGCACGTTAACGTTATAAACTGTGGTACACATTAATGTTATAAACTGTGGTGCACATTAATGTTATAAACTGTGGTGCACATTAATGTTATAAACTGTGGTGCACGTTAATGTTATCAACTGTGGTGCACGTTAATGTTATAAACTGTGGTGCACATTAATGTTATAAACTGTGGTGCACGTTAATATTATAAACTGTGGTGCACATTAATGTTATAAACTGTGGTGCACATTAATGTTATAAACTGTGGTGCACATTAATGTTATAAACTGTGGTGCACATTAACGTTATAAACTGTGGTGCACGTTAATGTTATAAACTGTGGTGCAAATTAATGTTATAAACTGTGGTGCACGTTAATGTTATAAACTGTGGTGCACATTAACGTTAAAACTGTGGTGCACATTAATGTTATAAACTGTGGTGCACATTAATGTTATAAACTGTGGTGCACGTTAATGTTATAAACTGTGGTGCACGTTAATGTTATAAACTGTGGTGCACGTTAATGTTATAAACTGTGGTGCACGTTAACGTTATAAACTGTGGTGCACGTTAATGTTATAAACTGTGGTGCACGTTAATGTTATAAACTGTGGTGCACGTTAATGTTATAAACTGTGGTGCACATTAATGTTATAAACTGTGGTGCACGTTAATGTTATAAACTGTGGTGCACGTTAACGTTATAAACTGTGGTACACATTAATGTTATAAACTGTGGTGTACATTAATGTTATAAACTGTGGTGCACATTAATGTTATAAACTGTGGTGCACATTAATGTTATAAACTGTGGTGCACGTTAACGTTATAAACTGTGGTACACATTAATGTTATAAACTGTGGTGTACATTAATGTTATAAACTGTGGTGCACATTAATGTTATAAACTGTGGTGCACGTTAATGTTATAAACTGTGGTGCACGTTAACGTTATAAACTGTGGTACACATTAATGTTATAAACTGTGGTGTACATTAATGTTATAAACTGTGGTGCACATTAATGTTATAAACTGTGGTGCACGTTAATGTTATAAACTGTGGTGCACATTCATGTTATAAACTGTGGTGCACATTAATGTTATAAACTGTGGTGCACATTCATGTTATAAACTGTGGTGCACATTAATGTTATAAACTGTGGTGCACATTAATGTTATAAACTGTGGTGCACGTTAATGTTATAAACTGTGGTGCACATTAATGTTATAAACTGTGGTGCACATTAATGTTATAAACTGTGGTGCACATTAATGTTATAAACTGTGGTGCACATTAATGTTATAAACTGTGGTGCACATTAACGTTATAAACGTATCGTTCTATTCAGCTATGTGTATTTTTGTTCCTATCACCCAGCTGTAGTATGTATGAGCACATGAACACACTACTCTGTGTCTGGCTAGGTAAGGAGCAGCTACTTCAACATTTCCCATGTTTCCCCCCAGTGTAATCAACATTTCTCAAGTGATGTACCGGTGGGCTCAATTGGTTAAATAATTATGTAAATGGTCAGAGACAGAGAGAAAGAAAGAAAGAGAGCGAGAAAGAGTAAGAGAGCAAGAGAGCGAGAAAGAGAGAGTGAGAGAGAAGAGAAAGCCACTGTATCTGTATAGCTGAAGGCTCTCAGCCAGAGGGAGATCAAAGAGAGAGAGATGTTTATATTCATGAGATAGCTAGCCTAACTGTTTGCCTTCACTAAAACATTCCACTCTGACTACTACGACCTTCATCCGCTATCATACAGTTTCAACCAATAACCCTGACCCCTAACCTTAACCCTAAACTGATGAAGAAGTAGCTCATGCACTTGCTCATCCGTTCTGACGATACTGACACATTGTCTGTTCTATCACAGCCATCTGGTGACCAGTAGTCATACCGAGTCATACTCATTTGAAATACGGATATACAGTGCATTCGGAAAGTATTCAGACCCCTTGACTTTTTCCACATTTGGTTACGTTACAGCCTTATTCTAAAATTGATTAAATTCCTTAACCTGAACCAACTATTCTCCTCCCGCTGCTGCTGGCTTTCGCAGATTCTGCCATTACTCTCCTGAAGTTGCCGGTAATAGGCTACAAGAGTAGTTGGCAACCTTTCTCATGTGGAATGCCAATTTATCTTACCATTTCTACCGATCTGCATGCTAGTTTTGGTTTTCATAAGTACATTTTCATGAAACAGCTTAAAAAAACAACAACCAAAAAACAAAGATAAAATGAAAAAATGAAACAAATGAAAAATAGACCACTTTTTTGGGGGGTAAATACATAAAAATATAACAATAAAAAAATGTATGCACTCACTAACTGTAAGTCGCTCTGGATAAGAGCGTCTGCTAAATGACGTAAATGTAAAAATGTAAATGTAATTAATTTATTCTAACGTCTTCATATCTCAAAATCATTGTCATGTGGTTAATCAAAATTCTATCCCAATCGAAATGAAAATGATCAACCTAAAAAGTAACTTCTATTGCCACTGCCAACTATGTAAAAATAGCCTACATAAAGCCAACAAATAAAAACATTGCAGCCTGCAGGTAGAAAAACAGCTGTATGCTATTTGCACAAGGGATAAGAAGCAGTGCTTGACTTGGGCAGGAGCTCACTGGAGCTGAGTAGCGGCACCTGAAATGTTCTACTGCTTGAGATCCTGTTCCTCTTATAGAATATTAGCTCAAAAGTATTGTGGAGCTCCTGCACCTAAATATAAACAGTACCAGACCCCAAAATGTGTACCGGAACCTATTTCAGTCCAAGTTAAGCAGTGATAAGAAGTAGTCAGGTAGGTCTATTTTATGACGTTTCCAATGGATCAGAGCATGACATTTTTCCCTTTCACACTGAGTGGTTAACGAAAGGGAGAGAGCTGTTGTCACGACTTCCTCCGAAGTTGAAGGCGCACTGTATTTGGTTTACGCATTGCTGCTAACTGCTGTATTGGACGATATTCTGTGACACCTCCTGCGCCTGACTCCGTCCGAATCACCCGCTACAGCTGGAAAGATTTTTCAAATACATAGAGGAACTATTGTAATTCTCAATTAACAGCCATACAGAAAGACTCATGTGAAGGTGAAATTACAGAGGAGGAACTTCTGGATGCAATTAAAGACTTTAAGTCTTGGAAAACTCCAGGGTTGGATGGCATACCAGTCGAGGTATACCAAACCTTTTTTGATATACTAAGAGGACCGTTATTAGCATGTTTTAACCACTCCTATGTAAATGGTAGATTATCTGACACTCAAGAAGAAGGTCTGATCTCATTATTACTGAAACAGGATACAAGTGGAAAATATAAAGATCCAGTCCATTTAAAAAATTGGAGGCCCCTTACACTTCAGTGTTGTGATGCAAAAATTCTAGCAAAATGTATAGCGCATAGAATTAAAAAGGTATTGTTGGATATTATTCATTCTAAATCAGACAGGTTTTTTACATGGAAGATACATTGGAGATAATATAAGGCAAGTATTGGAAACAATAGAACACTATGGAAAATATGGGAAACCAGGCCTGCTATTCATAGCAGACTTCGGAAAGGCATTTGATAAAGTACGACTGGGGTTTATATATAAATACCTGGAGCATTTCAATTTTGGAGAATCTCTTATAAAATGGGTCAAAATCATGTATGGTAACCCTACGTGTAAAATAGTAAATAATGGCTATTTCTCAGAAAGTTTTAAACTGTCAAGAGGAGTGAAACAAGGTTGTCCACTATCGGCATATCTATTTATTGTGGCCATCGAGATGTTAGCTATTAAAATCAGATCCAATAATAATATCAGAGGATTAGAAATCCAGGGCTTAAAAACAAAGGTGTCATTATATGCTGATGATTCATGTTTTCTTTTAAATCCACAACTAGAATCCCTCCACAGCCTCATAGAGGATCTAGATACATTTTCTAACCTCTCTGGATTACAACCAAATTATGACAAATGTACTATATTACGTATTGGATCACTAAAAAATACAATTTTTACATTACCATGTAGTTTACCAATAAAATGGTCTGATGGTGATGTGGATATACTCGGAATACATATCCCAAAGGAAATAAATCTCACTTCAATAAATTTTAATAATAATAATAATATGCCATTTAGCAGACGCTTTTATCCAAAGCGACTTACAGTCATGCGTGCACACATTTGTTGTGTATGGGTGGTCCCGGGGATCGAACCCACTACCTTGGCGTTACAAGCGCCGTGCTCTACCAGCTGAGCTACATAGGACCGCTCTGTATTTTAATAGAAAGTTAGCAAAAATAGATAAGATCTTACTACCATGGAAAGGTAAATACCTGTCAATTTGTGGAAAAATCACCCTGATTAACTCTTTAGTATTATCCCAGTTTACCTATTTGCTTATGGTCTTGCCTATGCCTAGCGAACAGTTTTTAAAATTATATGAGAAAAAAATATTCAATTTTATTTGGAACGGCAAGCCAGACAAAATTAAAAGGGCCTATTTATATAATGAATATGAATTCGGAGGACAGAAATGATTAAATATTAAAGCATTAGACCTATCACTAAAAGCTTCAGTCATACAAAAGTTATACTTAAATCCGAACTGGTTCTCAAGCAAATTAGTAAGATTGTCTCACCCAATGTTCAAGAATGGCCTTTTTCCCTTTACTCAGACTACAACAACTCATTTTCAGTTATTTGAAAAGGAAATCATCTCCCAAATATCACTATTTCTAAAACAAGCCATAGAAAGTTGGTTGCAATTTCAATTTAATCCTCCAGAAATGACAGAACAAATAATGCAACAAATATTGTGGTTAAATTCAAATATACTAATTGACAAAAAACCTTTATTTTTTGACAGAATGTTTAAAAAAGGTATAATCTTCGTAAATGATATCATCGGTAGGACTGGTGGAGTTATGTCGCACATGCAGCTAACAAAAACATGTGGAAATGTCTGCTCTACCCAAAATTAAAACCAAATAATTGCAGCATTACCGCAAAAGTGGAAGAGGAAAGTGTAAGGAACTTGTCTGTCAGCCTTGCATTAAAGAACATAATTGGTTAAGGAAAACTGTGATAAATAAAAAAGTATATCAGTTTCACTTAAGGACCAAAGGATTGACAGCCGTCCCATATAGATTACAAAATAGTTGGGAAGAGATTTTTGACGTACCGATCCCATGGCATAGTGTTTATGAACTGACACGCAAAACGACACCGGATTCAAAAATTTGAATCTTTCAATTTAAATTATTATATAAAATTCTTGCTACCAATATAATGTTATTTATATGGGGGATACAATCTTCCCAGCTCTGCAGATTTTGCTGTGAAGAGACAGAATCATTAGATCATTTGTTTTGGTTCTGTCCATTTGTAGCTTGTTTTTGGACACAGGTCCAGGAATGGCTAAAGGATTGCAATATTTACCTGGAGCTAACCTTGCAGATAGCATTACTGGGTGATCTGAAAAGTCATAGTCAATCGATCAATAATATAATAATACTTTTAGCAAAATTATTTTTTTTAAAAATCACAATCTGTAGAAGCAATGAGAATAGAAAGGTTCAGAACTTTTGTAAAACATCACAGTACGGTTGAAATATATATGGCAAATAGAAATCCTATAATTAATAGATAGATGGGAGGTATTGAATGGAGTTGAAGGATGGGACTAATAACAAATAACAACAAATAATAACAAGATAACTAATAATGTAAGCATACTGTGTCCATAATAAGTATATAGGTTGTATGTTGGGAGCTTTCGGGAAAGAGCACAGTTAGAAAGATATGGCATATAGAAGCAAACCGGATGGACATAATGAAAATGATCGGAGAGGTTGAGAGTAGAAGAAGTTCAGGAGCAAATACAAATAAAATAGAATTATTGTAAAATTGACTGTGTCCATAAGGTGTAGATAGTAAGTATAGGCTGGAAGTAGAGGCCTGGGCATTGTTGTTCACTAATTTACCCCAAGTAGGGAAAGGATGGCGGGGTTGAAAAGTAATAAAGGGGAGTATATATATAAAAGAACATGGGGGATTGGAAGTAATGCAGACAATTACATTGATAGAAGTTACAATCTATCTGCAATATTAAGCTGACCCCCCCCCCCCAAAAAAAAAAAAAAATCTAAATTGATGTAAAAACAGACTTAGTTCGCTTGCTTTTTGAGGAGAATAAGACATTACTTTTAGAAGCGCCACAGGTCATTCGTGGTGGTGCGTTAAGCCAATCAGAAATACTATCAGATCAACAAATGGGCACATTTATATGCCTACATTTGCGCGCAGGCCAGATAGCCAATAGGCTTACTTCTATGTGTGCGCGTCCTTACTCAACATTGACAGGAGCGCCCCAAACAAAAGACGATGACTAAATTGCCAAAACTCGTAAATGGAATGAAATAAACCAAAACGTGTTTCTCAGAAGTGTAGTATAGGTTGTGCACTTTACAAACAATGTGTCCATTCCGACAATGATAACAGGAAGACTGGAATAATAATATTGAATGCATTAACATAAATTACCGTAACCAATTGAACAAACATTGTAGATGAGAAATTATGTGAATTAACGATAAATGTACTACTGGTGATATGTGTAATGAGGAATTGATAGACACTAATAATAACACGTAAACAATTCACACAATGAAGTTATGAAACAATGAATGTGCACAAATTGGAAGAGAGTGCAATCTGAGAAAGACGTGTATTGTGCATCTGGGCGCATGGTAAATCCGACATCTGCATTGGCAATGCAGAATTTACGGTAATACGGCCTCAGCAGAAGTCAGGGCATTCATACTTCTTGCTTCGCGGAGCAGTGCAGAGCTGTTGTCAAGGAAGTGAGTTTGTGTTTTCTACAGGATGTACCGCCCACACCTACCGTCAACCAATCATGCCAATGCAGAGCGATACGGAGCCCTCCGCATTGTTACAAAATTTGGGAGGCGCACGGCGATGCAGTACAGAGCTCGATTTGGCCTCTGCATGCCTCTGGAGGCTCCGCAATTGCGTCACACCCTCCAAATGGAGCCTCCAACCACATTTTTGGATCAAGCATAAATTGGCTTTTAGTCTAGGCCTCCGCAATGGATTAGTTCACTGAGATGGGCGCAAATATATATATATCTATATTTGTTACTGCTCGACTAAAACAATCTCGGTCGACCAACACCCTACCTTCCCCAGATCTGTGCCTCGACACAATCCTGTCTCGGAGCTCTACGGACAATTCCTTTGACCTCATAGCTTGGTTTTTGCTCTGAAATGCACTGTCAACTGTGGGACCTTATATAGACAGGTGTGTGCCTTTCCAAATCATGTCCAATCAATTGAATTTACCACAGGTGGACTCCAATGAAGTTGTAGAAAAATCTCATGGATGATCAATGGAAACAGGACACACCTGAGCTCAATTTCGAGTCTCATAGCAAAAGGTCTGAATACTTATGTAAATAAGGTATTTCAGTTTTTTTATTTGTAATACATTTGCAAACGTTTCTAAAAACCTGTTTTCGCTTCGTCATTATGGAGTATTGTGTGTAGATTGATGAGGAATTGTTTTATGTAATTCATTTTAGAATAAAGTGAAGGGGTCTGAATACTTTCTGAATGAACCGTATATAAAAAAAAATCTTACAGTAAGTTCCTTTTTAAATCAGCCAAAGAAAGACTTGGGAGGAAAACAAATCAATGGAGGAAGAGAGAGAGCGAGAGCGAGAGCGAGAGAGAGAGAGAGCGAGAGCGAGAGCGAGAGCGAGAGCGAGAGCGAGAGAGAGAGAGAGAGAGAGAGAGAGAGAGAGAGAGAGAGAGAGAGAGAGAGAGAGAGAGAGAGGGTAGATGAAGGGAAGGAGAAGCTGTGAAATCTCCTCAGACTGAAACTATTGGAAAAGCCACCAGGTTTAGAATGTCAATACCAAAAGAAGTAATGATCCAAGCCCTGTGCTCGTTGATGGAGTGTGTGTGTGTGTGTGTGTGTGTTACTGATGTAATAACTTGTGGGGCTAGGTGGTAGGGTAAAAATCGTTTTAGGCCTTGGCCACAAATCTTGTGTGGACTGGAGAAATGTTCCGTCCAGTTGTTTTCAGTAATTGGCTTCTACTTGATTGGCCTGGGCAAGCCAGGAGACACACAGATTTACAGCCTAGGATAGGCCTCCCAAGACAGGGGCCTAGACACACACACACACAGACACAGACACACGCACTCTCTCTCTCTCTCTCTCGCTCTCTCTCTCTCTCTCTCTCTCTCTCTCTCTCTCTCTCTCTCTCTCTCTCTCTCTCTCTCTTTCTCTCTCTATCTCTCTCTCTCTCTCTCTCTCTCTCTCTCAATTCAAAGGGCTTTATTGGCATGGGAAACGTGTTTACATTGCCAACGCAAGTGAAATAGACGATAAACAAAAGTGAAATAAACAATAAAAAATCATCAGTAAACATTTCACTCACAAACGTTTTAAAATAATATAGACATTTCAAATGTTATATTAATGTCTATGTACAGAGTTGTAACAATGTTCAAGTAGTTGAAATATCAAAGGGAAAATAAATAAACAGATAAATATAGGTTGTATTTACAATGTTGATGGTGCTCCACTGGTTGCCCTTTTCTCATGGCAACCAGCCAGAAATCTTGCTGCTGTGATTGCACTCTGCGGTATTTCTCCTAACAGATATGGGAGTTAATCAATGTTTGATTTATTTTCAAATTCTTTGTGGGTCTGTGTGATCTGTGGGAAATGTGTGTATCTAATGTGTTCATACATTTGGCAGGAGGTTAGGAAGTGTAGCGCTCTCTCTCTCTTGCTCTCTCTCTCTCTCACACACACACACACACACACAGCTTTCAATTAACTTCGTAACAAACTATGTTGTTTCAGTTTCAAAGATGTCACCGTTGGCAAACATGAACAGAACATCAAAGTTAAGTTGGTGGGGAGCTAAAGTGTACATGTAAGGATTTATACCTTGTACCCATTTGTACCAAGCACCTGGGTTATTGGCCTAATGCATATACTCTGAGATTTTTATTAAAACAAATCCTATTAGGTTCAGGTTAGGCTATGTTCTCTACCAAACAGTGACATACTGCATCATGCAGTCTGTAGTCTCATTTGGTTGTTGATAGAGCAGAGGATGTTTCAAAGTTGGAAGACTGACATAGAATAACTCTTCATATCCAGCCTTGGAAATTGGTTCTGTTGGATGTGGAATTAATCACACCTGTCTCTGACTCTCTCTCTGTCCCTCTGTCCCTCTGTCCCTCTGTCCCTCTCTCTCTGTCCCTCTGTCCCTCTCTCTCTGTCCCTCTGTCCCTCTCTCTGTCCCTCTGTCCCTCTCTCTCTGTCCCTCTGTCC